>NC_050456.1:56019704-56251263 GCF_903995425.1 Onychomys torridus
CATAAATTACTGATCAGAATTTCCCTTAAATATAAATAGTTCTCCATTTCCTACTGCCCTTGAAAAGGCTACTCATTTTCTGTATATGGGCGTAGTATATCTGCAGGACCACAGTTCCAGGAAGGGAGCTGCTTTGCCTAGTCTTAAGAGTTCTAGAACCATTTGTGGAGAAACATGGATCTGATTAGCCACTTCCTGCTGCTGGACATGTGGCTGGTTTTAAATCTTCACTCTGATAAACATTCTTGAACAAAAGCTTCCTGAATGGCTCTGATGACTTTTGTAGACTCAGTTCCCAGAAGTGAAATGTATTCGGCCCAAGTACACTCCTCTGAAAACATGTGGAATAGTCCCATCATTTCCTCAATCTGGGACTGTGCAAACACCCAAGAGGGTGTGACTCACTCTCACTGGTGCCAGTCCTCCTGTTTCGACTGTCCTGCCTCAACACCACACCAATTCCACTACATATGCTGCATTTTAATTCCCATAGTGACACAGAGCTTAACTAAAAACAGCTTCCCACTGGTCCTTTCTTCAGGTGTACTGCCTTAGGAGGCTAGACCTGTTCTGTCGAGGTGCAGAGCCTCTCTGCAGACTTATTCCCCAAGAACAAAACTTGATTTTTATCTTTGTTTGGCCTCTTGTAACTATGTTGTCTCACAGGGACCAGACCCACAAGAGGGGGTTGGATCCACTAGAACTGGAGTTACAGGTGTTTGTGAGCTGCATTGTAGGTCCTGGGAACTGAACTTGGGTTCTTTACAAGAATGTCCTTAACTTCTGGGTCCCCTCTCCAGCCACCCCTCCAAGAAATTGCTGTTAGAACTTCATAGAAGTTTTATGTGTGAGCATATTCCTTTTCTGTTAAAAAAAAGATTTATTATGCATAGTGTTCTGCTTGCATGTGTCCCTGCAGGCCAGAAGAGGGCACCAGATCTCATTACAGATGGTTGTGAGCCACCATGTGGTTGCTGGGTATTGAACTCAGGACCTCTGCAAGAGCAGTCAGTGCTCTTAACCTCTGAGCCATCTCTCCAGCCCCATGTCAGCATATTATTATGACCCCTTCCCCACAATGCACAGCCACTTAGAAATGGCTTGCAGACAGCAACAAAATGAGCTGGGTTGCAGTTTGTTGGCCTGAAACTTAAATGAGCATGCTCCCTACAGGGCTTGGGATGGAGATAGGTCCCTGCCCTTGGCTAATGTATTTCCACTTGCTCCTAAACACAGGCCAATGCCTTTATCTAAAGAGTCTGTCTTAAACAGCAGCTTGTTGGTTTCAGGTGGGTCACATTTAATGGACATCAAGGGAAACTTAAAATTTCCCCAGGGGTGAGTTACATAAAAATTCGCTAGGATGAACAAATTTTAGAATCCAGCTTACATATACGATTTGTATTAAATTTTGCTCCTTACAAAAAATGCTCTACCCGCAGTTACCAAATGAACCCAATAATCAAGTGCAGATAAATGGAGGAGGAGACAGGGCAGAGACACACTGCAGACAGCAGGCAGTGGTGTCATTCCCAGCCAGTCCCAGTCTCCCTCACTAACAGGCACACCAAACTTCCCTTTAACATCCAAACTCCCCATGGAGATGGCATTAAATTGGCGACATCAGAAAAGAACAGTGACTGTCACGGAGTGTTCTGTTATGACAGCCACAATACTTTGGGGACAAACAGTATGAGGCTTCAACAGCATGAACAATACAGCAAATAAAACAAGGAAAAAGTGAATCCTTGATACACTCTCAAAGACAGATACAGATCTTTAATTTAAGATGGAGTGTTTATTCATGGAGAAAACAGTTAACAAAACACTCTAAAGACTTTCTTAGTCCATCAAAACCAATTAAAAAGCCACCAGGAAGAGTCCAGAGACCTAAAAGCCAGAGACTACTGTCCCCTATCCTTTGGTTTACCTGTATTTATCTCTTTAAGCAAAGGCTATGGGTGACTAACTTCTTTAGGGGGTCACTTTGTGTGGATTAGTATTATGTAGCTCAGGCTGGCCTTGAACTGATTATATAGTGACTTTGAACTTCTGATCCTCTACCACTGGGAGTGCTGGGTCAGGCCTGCACCACACCTGATTTATGTGGCACAGGGTGTTGAACCCAGGACTTAGTGCATGGTAGGCATGTGCCTATCCAAACAAGTGCCAGCTGCAGCTCCTGAGGGACACTTCCATTGTCTTCTCATGCATAAGACTCCCCTCTGAGAGCAGAGAAGAGTGAGGAGCTCCAACATGGAATCTGATGACAACTAGGAGTTAGAAATCCTGGTTGCTGGTTCACAAATCACATGTTGCTGGGAGGAAAACATTACTTCCTATTAATAAACCTCGAGGTCATGACGCACTAGACATATGAATTCACTTCTTCCTCCCAGAGGCCACGCCAGAGGCTGAGAAATCATGTAGATCATTATCATACCTACCGGGACTGGACTTAGTCAAACACTTCTCTGAGCCAACTGTAATCAGTTTACTCTCTAAGTGTCCAGGCAGCAGCATTGCGGATGACTTCTTCCCCGCTTGTGTGTGGCTTGCCTTGGGGCTAGAGCACATGGCAACAGGAGCTAACCTCTAAGTCTTAGCTGTCAAGATTTAGCATTGCCCGTTTTATCGGGTTACTCTGCTCATCCAGATGGCACAAATCACCTGTAGTAATGTCTCTTTTTGTCTCCTTCATGGGTTCCAAAGGGAAGTCCTGGCCTGTGGCCAGTACCTGTCTGACAGTCATATTAACTCGAGCAGTATTCAAATAGGCAGCACACACCTGCCAGTCCTCCAGAGAGCAGGGCTCAAGCAGCGAATCGGTCGGGAGGACAGCTGGGAGAGGTGTCTCCAGGCAGCGAGGCAGGCATTCCCCATCCTGATGGGGAAGGACTCGAGGGACCGCATGATTTAACAGGCGGCTGAAACCCGACATTACCATGATGTCACCACTGTGCATAAACATGGCTGTAGGGGCCTCATCTCTCTTGAGGCCACCCAGAAGAAAGATGGCCGACTGTCCAAAGCTACAAAGGTGGTCAAAGTAAAAACAGAAGTTTGTCATTAGTTATACTTGTGACTGTCAACTGTATTCTTTTTACATCTCTGACTGACACCGACTGAACTCAGGTTGAGTTGGTGGTAGGTGCCTTCACCTGCTGAGCTACCTCATGATCCTTATCTATTTTTGATCTGTGTGATCTTGTGAGGAGGGAGGCCAAAGGTTAATGCTGACATCTTCCATAATTCCTCGTCCATCTTTTTTTAAATTTATTTTTTATGTGTATGGGTATTTTGTCCCTATATATGTCTGTACACGTGTGCCTAGTTTCCTCAGTGCCAGAACAGGGAACCTGACAGCTGGGGACTGGAGTTACTGATGGCTGTGAGCCACCATGTAGCTGCTGAGAATCAAATCTCAGTCATCTACAAGAGCAGCCAGTGCTTTTAACCACCAAATCACCTGTCTAGCTCTGCTTCTCTTAATCTTCTACTTTATTCTTATTATTTCTCTGTGTGCATCTAATAGGTGTGTAAATAGGCTATGGAGCACACATGGCAGTCAGAGGGTGTTTTGGAGTTCTCTCCTTCTACTGGGGGATCTGAGCATCAAATACAGGCCAGCAGGATTGTTAGGAAATGCTTTGCCCACTAAGTCATCTTAATGACCCCATCTTATTAAAATCAGCCCACCTTTGAAAAATTACTATGCATGTGAGAAGTCAGGGTAACTCCTGGAGTTGGTATGCTCCTTTACCATGGGTCCCGAGATTGAATTTAGGTCGTAGGCTTGCAGCAAATGCCTTTCCCTGAGGAGCTATCTCACAGGCCTCACCAGACTGTTCTTTGAGACAGGATCTCTCACTGAGCCTGCAGTCCCAGGATCCATTGTCTCTCCATCTTACTCTTCCCCTCAAGAACTGGACTGCAGGTATGTTCTACTTGGTATGCCTGGAGTTTTACATGGATGGGTGGGGGCGGCAGGGCGTGTGTCTGGACTTGGGTCCTCGTGCTTGTTACTTGCAGCAAGTTAACCAATGAGGCACCTGCTCAGCCCGAAAGCCATCACTTGTAAACTATTCTGGCTTGTGTTCTCACGATCCCTGTACATTATTATGATAGCCCACAGAGCTGTTATAAAATAAATTGTGATGCAGCAGACACACAAAGCAAGAACTGAATTTCAACATTCTCTAAGTTTTATTGATGCATCTTTTAAAATTCAGTATTTCAATAAAATCACGAGTCATTTACCATGTTTCTAATTTCTCCATCTTCAAGACAATTAATGAAAAGTCCTTTCTTGTTGAGATTCTATGGACAAGTTGCACATACTAAAACTTCTGTTAGGGGGACAGAGGGGGAACTACTCAGGATTTGTGTTTTGCTCTGTATTCTGCTTCACTTTTCCAAAAGCCTGGTTCAATTCGTGTTATGGCCATCTAATGTGCTTATTACACACAGCAATGACAGCACTTCTCATTAAAAAATTTATTTATTTTTTCTCCCCGAGACAGGGTTTCTCTGTAGCTTTGGAGTCTGTCCTGGACTACCTCTGTAAACCAGGCTGGCCTCGAACTCACAGAGATCCACCTGCCTCTGCCTCCTGAGTGCTGGGATTACAGGCGTGCACCACCACCACCCGGCTCAAAAAAATTTAAATTTTTGCTTAAAAGTGTCTTAGAGAGAAAACAAACAAACAAACAAACAAAAAAAACCCAAAAAACAAAAAACAAACAAAAAAAAACACCTGAAATCCTTGGAATTAAGTTACCTGAAGGACAGCAATGGTTTGGAGTGATCTAGTTCGGATCTGTCCACATGGATCCCCAGTGTAGAGTCTAGGCGGTAGTAATTCAGGATACCTGCTTCTGCTTGGAACCCCTGAAATCCACAGGCAGCGGCAACTTGCTCTGAGAGGAAAGCCAGGTCAGAAGGGAAAGGTGTATAATGATCTGCTGAGTATTTCTTTGGTAAAAGTAGAAAAAACAAGAAAAATAAACAATGATCTCAGAATACAGGAAACGGTGGCATGAAATCCTTTGCCTCACTATTTATTATGTACACAGAAGAGGGTGCCAGATGTCATTACAGATGGTTGTGAGCCACCATGTGGTTGCTGGGAATTGAACTCAGGACCTCTGGAAGAGCAGTCGGTGTTCTTAACCTCTGAGCTATCTCTCTAGCCGCCAAACTATTAACACAGGCATTTAAGAAGCCTTCCACCCATTACTGGTGGCTATTACTGAAGAAAATCTCTCTTCTCTCCCCAGCAACCATACAGATCCACAGGGAGGGGCCCTCCTAAAGGTTGTCTTTATTAAAAGGAAACCCACTACCTTAGTCAGCTTGCAACCTGGTTTGATACTCATCTGCCTGGTCCATCTGATGGGGTGACATGCACAAAACACCTGGATCTATCTATTTCAGCCATTTATCCCCTCAATTTACTTCTGTTTTTCTTTCTTGCTTGCTTTTTTTTGGAGACAGGGTTTCTCTGTGTAGCCCTAGCTGTCCTGAAACTCTGTAGACCAGGCTGGCCTTGAACTCAGAGATCCTGTCTGCTGGTGCTGGGATTAAAGGCATGTGCCACCACTGCCCAGCCTGCTTCTGTTTTTCTTAACACTCACACTCTGCTAGAACAAACCGGCCACTAGAGTCGGGCTTCTGGGCTGTGCACATCTGCAGAGGTCGGATGCTTCTTTGTCCGCACTCCTTTCTGTGTGAAGTTGAACTAAAGTCTTCTCAGAAGACCCATTTTTGTCTTCCAATTCCCCTGGTGCTCTGGTGCAGCTAGCTGGACCAAAGTCACAAAACTGGCTAGAGTGGAACCAACTCTAGGTGCAAAAAGCGCTTTTCCGTGATGTCTGTGTGGATGAGCTTCTCTGGCTGGCTGGAACTTCTGTTTTTAGTGTTTTGTTTGTTTTTCAAAAATTTATTCAACAGCATATAAGTCAAGTCCCTACTTAATTCCTTTTTTAGGAAACATTTGCTGGTGCACACCCCTTTAATCCTAGCACTTGGGAGCAGAGGCAGGTGAAGCTCTGAGACAGGCCAGCCTGGTGTACACAGGGAAACTTTGTCAGAAAACAAATGAACAACAAAACAAATAGAGCAAGAACAGCTAGTACAAAGAGTGGAAGCAAGCCTGATGTGTTTAAGGAACAGCACTTCAGGCCAGGGTGGCTATAGAGAAGCAAATGATAAAGAACAGTAGGAAATAAATTAGAACTATCATGGAGCCAGATCAGACTACCTAGGTCTTATAAGCTATAATTTTAAATTTCTAAATACATGATGCTGGGCAAAGTGGTACACACCTTTAATCCTAGCACTCAGGAGGCAGATAGAGGAGAATTTCTGAGTTCAAGATCAACCTGGTCTACATAGCAAGCAAGCTCCAGGACTACATAGAGACACACTACATCAAAACACACACATACATACCCCCAAACAAAAACCATGATAGTGTCATTTAACAAAGGATTTGTTGCTCTGGTTCTGGGAAGGAAATTTCTTTTTTACTCCTGGTCCTGGGGATAAGACTCAAGAACCTACATGCAGGTATGTAGTAAGAGCTACACACACCCTAAACCCTCAGGATTTCCTGATAGTGTCCCACTTTTAATCATGGTGGCTCCTTGCATAACACCTGGGTTTATGCTAAGGAGTGATGATTCAGGACGATGGCTAGTAATCCCATAAAAGCCAACCATGTGATCAGAGGAGTGAGGTTTTATGCTAAGTGGTATTAGTTGGACCTCCAGACTGAATTCAATCACGTGGCTAATGACTTGTATATATTCAGGTGTAAGTGCCCCTTCTATGTCTGTGGATGAACATGCCCATGGAGGCCAGAGGTCAGATTGGTGCCATAAACAAAGAAATATCCACCTCGCTTTTATTTGATAGTATCTCAGTGAAACACAGGGCTCAGTGATTAGACCAGCAAGCGAGTCCCAGGGATCTGTCTGTCTGTATCTCTCTAGCATTGAGATTATAAGTGAGTGCCATCATGGTTTGTTTTCAAATGTGGGCACAGTTGCCAGGTGGTGGCGGCGCACGCCATTAATCCCAGCACCCAGGATGCAGACACAGGTGATCACTTAGTTCAAGGCTAGCCTGGTCTACAGAGAGAGTTCTAGGACAGCCAGGGCTGCACAAAGAAACCTGGTCCTGACAAACCAAAAAGTGGGTATGGGGGTTGAATTCAGACCCTTAAGCTTGTGTGGCAAACACTTTAAGCCCCAAACTCCCTTTCTTGAGACAGGGTCTCTCTCTGCCCTGAACTTTCCAAACATGCTGGTGAACTCCAGAAATTTGCTTGTCTCTGCCTCCTCAGTCATGAGATTATAAGTAGGCAAGGCCTGTCTGGCTTTTTTCTTTCTTTCTTCCTTTTAATTAAAAGAAAACAAAACACATGGGTTCTGGGGAACTGAACTTGGTCACCTCCCTAGTCTACATGACTAATGATTAAATCAGTAGTGACTATACAACAAAATGTACCCCCCAAAATTCTGGATGCTAAAAATTGGGAGCTCATTGGCTGGTAAAATCATCAATGTGCTATCAAGGCAAAATACCCTGATTCCATAGTGAAAGGCACACACCTGGTTTCACAGTCTTAATTTGTCTAGCCCCAACTTAGTGAAAGCACAGTGTTTTCCTGAGGTGTACGGGCTGATCTAGTGAGCCCCTGAACTATAATCAATGGTCGTTAAGTATGAGTAGCCTAGAATGACCTCCAGCCCAACTGACTGACGCCTCAGTTTGTGTTAACCCTGTGTAGCTTCATCAGAACTAACAACTCAGATCAGAAGCTGTGACAAAAAACAACATGACATCTACGTTCCATGTAGAAAAAGTTTGTAAAGGGGCAAAAAGCAGATTGGACTAAGGTGGCTGGGTTTAATACAGTGAGAAATGATTATTTAATCTGATTCTAATACCTACTTTGTTTCCAAGAGATGGATTTAAGGTCTTTTAATGGCTATACCCTACTTCTGGGACAGGCCATGCCTGATTGATCTGGTCTCCTACTCATGAACAAGACTACAATAAAGGTACTTGCACTTAAATATTGCATACACACCGACCCCACACTTAAGAACAAGGGACAAGTACTGAGCTATATCCCAGCCCCAATTGTGCTTTTGTGTAAGACTCTAGCTATACCATCCCTGAACAAAGCACAGAAGTGAAATGCAATCATTCTGTCAACTTCTGTTTTTCTAGTACATTCCTATTTAAAATGGCCAGAGTTCTAAGGTGATAAAAGTCGGAGGATCCTTAGGCCTTCTTGTTGCTGGTTCTCAATGTGGGAGGATGTTGGAGCAATCAGAATCTCTGGGGGAGTACCGGGACAGTGGATCCTTCCTGACAGACTTTGGAAGTGGAGTGTTACTGTACTGCTCACAGACGCTGACAGATGACTGAAACACCTGGCTGGCTTATCCAACCCAACACCTCTATTTTCTATGTGAGGAAATGGAAACATGTATTACACAGTGACAGGACGGGACCCGGAGACCTAGTTCATTTCCAATGCTGCCAGCACAATATCTCAGACTATCAATTTCTCCCAGCCTTGACACCACATGGTATAATCACCACCATTTCTATTTTTGCTAATTTATTAGATTAAAAAATATATATATCTCCCTATTGTCCATTGGATGATATATTACAGAGGTTCATCTGAGCTATCTTAGAAGGCAACTGTGATTTCTATACTCATATGTCAGAAGGCAAAGAATAAATTATTTGAAAATACAGGCTGGTTTAGTAATATTAAGCACCCTAATTTCATTCAGTCAGATCTTCCTTTACATTGCCCTCAGTTCTAATGGTAGCACTAAAAGCTGAAGAACAGGAAAGGTTTTCCACACTGCTCCTACATATACCTAAGCTACAGACGTAGGAGGCTTTAAAGGAAACCTGCTAATTGTTATTTTCTTCCCCTCTGAACTAAAAATCTTGTGCTTCCCCCATTAGAAGCAGCATGATAGTTTATGGCATGAAGGGCAGACAGGCCACCAAGAGGATATATTTTCAAGAAGCATCTTCTAAAGATTTCTCACACACATTCACAGAATCCAGAGGGAAATGTTAAACAAAACAAAACAACTTGTCCAAGATTACCCAGCCTGCAGAGCTGAGCAAGGACGGGAATACAGGCAATCTGATCCCCGAGCTTGTGCCCTACATTGCTAACCCCTGTACAATTTGGGCCTACTCCATCTACCATGCCCACTTACTGTTCTGTCTACTCTACCATGGCTTCCATTTTTATAAAGTATTCCAACTTTGCCATGCAAGAGACCAGCCTCATGATAAATTAAATTATAAACTCTAAACTTGTTACCTAATTAAATATGTTATTTTCCACACTTTTATAGAAATCACAGAAGACAGGAAATGTTTTTGGCTTTCCCCTTTTGAATGGGAATAAAGAAACAGGTTAAATATCACACTCTCTGGCATGAAAACTGCCAGATGACAGAAACAGAATGTTGGAGTACTGCAATTCACCCAGCTACTGATTAAGCTGGTTAGAACTTGCATGAACTCCAATTACTCTTGCATACGCTGTCCCCCTTGCCTGGCCACGAGCTGAGTCAGGCAAGGTCTACGGATATGCCTAGGAAATGTTTCCTAACTTCTTTTAAATCTCTAACACTCCAGGATACATGCCCTGTGCTCTTATTTCACAGAACATACTCGTAAATATCATCTCTGCTCAGTCTGATAAATACTCCTAATCAGACCTTTTACTATTCTGAATGGCAAATCCCTAATCATCCTGAAGAATAGCTGAAATGGTTGGGGTGGGGGTGGGTAATAGATCAATAGATACAATTATTAAAAATTGTACCCCCCCCCCCAAAAAAAAGAGTCACTTTTTCTTCTTGGATGCCTCCATGCTGCTTGGAAGAATTATTTCCTCCTATGTTTCCTCAGTGCTTCCCACTATTGTAATGTTTTCCCAGCTCTATTGTATATAATTCCTGAGCATAAGGAAAGTGTCTCCAATGTCTAGCATCATGCCTGGTATCCAAATGATACTCCAGTGAGTATTTGTGGATCCAAACAGCAGCTCTTCTGTGAGCAACAACTGACCCACCATAAAAAGCTAGCAGTGGCACCTCCGTGTAAAGCAGAGTAAAGTGGTATCAGTGATACTTTCCTACAAGTCTACAAAGGAACACACTTTGAATAAAAACAAATCATGTGAGGACGAGGAGGAGGATGAATTCAGTTTCTAAGCTATGACAAGACTCAAAATGGATCTCAGTTTTTTTGTAACTGTCAAAGCATCTGTCCAAATGTTCTTAGGGAAGAACAGGACAGTGCTGTGCAGAGATGGGGGGGAAACCCCCAATGTATCCACTTTTACTCAAAGCAGTTTCTTCAAGGATCTTCCTCTGGCTGTTAAGACTTACCTGAGGAACTCTTTGCTCTGTTCCCACACACTCTGGGTCTCTTCTTTAGGCATGTGCTTGTCCAGATTACATATATTAGGTTTCTGGGAGTACAACTTAAGGCACTGTTTTATCCAGTGCCGCTGGCATCCTGGGAGGAATGGGTTTGGGATGAAAATAAATCCTATAAAAAGAAGATGGGGGGGGCGGGGGAGAAATTTATTGTTCTGTTTCTTTTTTCATTTCTTACATCCATTATTCTGTCATTTACTTCCCATATCCTTTGGTTTTGCTTAAAGTTAATGAAAAATCAAGTTATGATGAACAGGAGACACCATATAAAAATCTGACTTTGGGAACATCCTCAAGAACAAGCAATTTGAAAGGTTAGCTGTCAATGGTGTTGTCCTAATACAACTTTAGAATTCAAAATTCATCCTTAGATTTTTACCAGGTACTAATTACAGTCACACAAGAATCCTCCAAGTCTTTGTTTCACTTATTACAGACATAGAAGGCTACCTCAAATACTCGATTTAATTAACCATAGGTCTTCATCTGATAAACAGAACACTAGTTATTAGTCTTCTTTGTTTCTTAACTTCAAATCCACCTTTTTTGAACATACCAGCACCTGTAACTCCAACACTCTTCCTGTTTCCAAGGCACTCCACACACGTGGTGTGCAGACTAAGTTCCAGCAAACCACACCCCCCCACACACAAGAAAATAATATTTTAACACTACCAAAAAAGAACAGATAAAAAAGAATACATCTGATATAGTTCACACCTTTGAAGTAACTTGGAAATTTAATGCCTCTTTGGGCAGTCTATTTCAGGTAAGTTCATTTTTTTTCCTCCTTTTTTTCAAGATAGGATCTCACTATGCAATTCTGGCTGTCCTAGAACTCACTGTGTAGAGCAGGCTGGCTAACTCAGAGCTCTGTCTCCTGGGATTAAAGGCGTCTGCTATTTTGCCTGGCTTTTTTTGGTAATGGTGACTGGGCTAAGACCTTGAGCATGCCAGACAAACACTACCACTGAGCTATATCTCTAAGCTTCTTTTATGGGTCAAAAATCTGCCTTTCTTTAAGTTGCTTTGTTTTGGGGTTCTGACACACTCACAACTCCAAATCAGTTTTCTTTTTCTTGGCTTTAGAGATAGGATCCTGTTATAATAGCTGGACTGATTCATCCCATCCCCTACTCTGCTCGCTTTGAGGTGGGCTCTATTTTTACACACACTGTATGCTTGAAGAAACTGAGGGCAAGGGAAGAGATTTGTCCTGTGGCAATTGGTACAAAGTAGAGCCAGGTATGAGTCCAGATAAATGGGAACCAGAACCTACGCCTTAACCACCACTCCACTGCTGCTCACCTTTGTGAATAGCCACTTTTCAGATGTTTGATGCCTGCTGTCACATTTCCCACCCAAATCTTTTCTTCCCCAGACCTTGTTTCCTCCAGTAAAAACAGGTTTTGGTACACAGAGTTCCTCCAGAATAAGTTGGATCAAGAAGTAAACAAAATCCTCTGATCACCCCAAAAGGAGACCTTCCCATACTTTGTATGTTATACTTCTATTAACTATAGCTTACAATGGCTGTGAAAGCCAAGGGAATCCCTAAGAACACAATGAAGTACTAACCCAAGTGACAGGAAACCCTACAATCCTGAGAAAGCAGACACGTCACTTCTGACAACATCAAACAGAAGTGGGCCTGAACAGCTTGTACCCTGAACAATCTATACAGCAGCAAGGCCCAGGCCAACAGAAAACTGTGACCTTGAAAACAGCAAGTTCAGAGTTAGAAGTTTAAGGGATGAGTGCAGTGGTAGATTCCTTTAATTCCAGCACTTGGGAGGTAGAGGCAGGCAGATCTCTGTGAGGCGAGTTCCAGGATGGCTAGGGCTATTGCACAGAGAAACCCTGTCTTGAAGGGGACAGGAGGGGAAGAGTTTCGGGGTTGGAAAGATAGGCCCACATTCGGTGTACATATATGCATGTAGACAAAACAGTCATACACATAAAATAAAAATGAACACACCCAGAGGTTGGAGAGATGGCTGAGCAGTTAAGAGTATATGCTGCTCTTGCAGAAAACTGGTCTGGATCCCCAGTTCCAGTGACCTGACATCCACTTCTGAGCTGCTCTGCTCTTTGGAAGCAGTGACAGATAACCCAGAGGAGGCACAAATAGGTTATGCTCCAGGGTATTTAGCCATGTCCTGTTTATCCTTCACCACTCATTCCCAGGAAATCAGGAGGACCGAGTAAGTCCAGTCTCTGCCTGGACTCACCAGGATAGCCTTCGAGTCCGTAGGCCTGCCACTTGCTCACAGGCTGAAGACCTGCTCTACAGGCATCCTGCTCAGTCACTGAGGACACATTCAGATGAAATCTGACCACCTGGAAGGAGAGAAACTGACGTCAGAGGGCACACTGTCTTGGAGGTCAACCCTCCAAAGACATTTCCACTATGGGTTCTTAGTATCAGCTCTCCCGCCTACTTGACCCATGGTTTTAGTTTCCCTATCTGCATTCTAACAAGTATTATACAGTTCTGCAAAATAATGAAGTGCTAATAAGATAATCAGACTAAACTAGTTTGGGCTTCCCCTTTTAACTTTCAAACAATCCTTTCCTATGAGAACACACGTTAGTAATTTAAGGAGTCACGAAAGTGTTTGCTATCTTGGAATATCTCAGGTCACAATGCTAGTTAGTCTGGTTAGTGCTAAGACACTGCTTCTGAAGCACTTGTTATAGTCAGCAATAGGAAAATATCAGGCAGGAAGGAGTAGGTTGAGGAAATGGAGAGTTCTCTAGCCACAAAGAAAAAGTTATTTCCATAAAACACTGGGGGGCCCATTTGCTCAAAGTATTAACCTTTGATAAAATACTGATGCTAGAACTTTGCTTTTATTATGAAAAAATTAAGTATTCGGAGTGCATAGTGTTCTTTGCACATAAGAGTATCTTATAGTAGATCTGATATCACACTAGTTGAGACCCAGTATGTAGCTGGGCACGGTGCCACACACCTTTAATCCCAGCACTCTGGAGCAGAGGCAGGCAATTCTTTGTGAGTTTAAGGTTAGCCTGGTCTATAAAGTGAGTTCCAGGAGAGGCAAGGCCACAAAGAGAAACCCTGTAACTAACCTAAACTACTTGAACTAAAAACTAAAACAAAACCCAATACAGTAACATAGAAAAGAAAAAAAAAAAAAAAAAATATATATATATATACACAAACAGAAAAAACCCACTTCATTCTTCCATGAATAATCGATTCAGCTTGCTTTAAAATATATTCAATTTTCCCCCACCATAAAGAGAAATGAGCTTCTTCTGTGTTGTTGGTTTTTTGAAGACAGGACCTCACTATGTAGTCCTGGCTGTCCCAGAACTCAGAGATCCACCTGCCTCTGCTTTCAATTGCTGGAATTAAAAGGTGTGTGCCACTACATCTGGCTTGAGAAATGAACTTTTGTCTTAATATCCTCCAAGCATGGAGATTTCCTGACAAAATTCCAACAAATGACTGGTGTATAAGCAGGCTTAAAACAAAAAATTTCTTTCTCTGTGTTGCTGGGAAGTCAAATCCGGTGCCTTGAATATGCTAGGAGGCACTCCACCAGAGCTACATGTCCAGTCCACCACTCTTTAAAATGGCTACCTGGAACTTTCTGAGAGCCTTGACCAACTTATGTTTTCTAGTTACTTATACTTATGGCTGATAAAATATTCTGTCATGATTTCTCTCTCTCCTTTTAGTTTTTCAAGACTGAGTTGTAGCTCTTTGTAGCTCTGGCTGCCTGGGGACTAGGTTTGCAGACTAGCCTGGCCTCTAACTCATTAGCCACCACCAGCCTGAGATATAGAATAAGATTCTGTTTCAAAAAAAAAAAAAAAAAAAAAAAAAAAAAAAAAAAAACACCACTAAGGAAAATATACATTATACCACTGCAGCTTTCCCCTCTGCCCTCATTATATTCTTTCTTCTTAGGAAGGGGAAAACAAATAGGGTTATGTTGGCTGCTTAGATTTATTTTAAATTTATTTTATGCGCATGAGTCTTTTGCTTGTGGAGGTCAGAAAAGGGTGTACGATCCTCTGGAACTGGAGTTACAGACGGCTACAGGCTGCCACGTGGATGCTGGGAATCGAGCCCAGGCTCTCTGCTACAGCAGTAAGTGCTCTTAGCTGCTGAGCTACCTCTCCAGACACAGACACACAATTTATTTTTTGGTTTTTCTAGACAGGGTTTCTCTTGTGAAACAGCTCTGTCTGTCCCGAAACTCGCTTTGTAGGCCAGGCCTCCCTCTGCCTCTCGAGTGCTGGGATTAAAGGCGGGCGCCACCACCGTCCAGCTTTAGCTCTTTTGACATTTATTTTCACCGTGGATGGAGTATCTCAAAATCCTGCAATGACCTTTTAAGTCTCAGGGAAGAGAGGGCCTGGTCTCACGCCCAACCGTTTGACAGCTCGAGACTTATTCGAAGGCAGGCTTTAGTTGAAACTGGGGAGCCACCCTGACGTCCAAGAAGACGTTCTATCGGATTTTACATAAAATAACGCATTAGCGTTAAGCGGACCCAGAAGTACGAGCAATCTCCAGGCTTTGGGGAGCGAGGCCGCGGGGTGGCGGAGGAAATGGCGGCAGGAAGGAGGATGCGGCCCAGCACTTTGGCGGCGGCGGCGAGCCAGCTGGGGAGCAGGGCAGCTCGGCGCCCAGGCCCAGCAAGGCTTCCCTCCATAACCGGCCCAGGAGGCCGAGAAGTCCCGGGAGGCCCAGCAGGACGCTGGGCGCGCGGCGCGGCGCGCACGACTCCTCCCTCCGTACCTTGGGCACGCCGGGCCTCGGGCCTGGGGCTTCGTGTGCCGTCGAGAAGTCGATGACCGCTCCCAGGTCCGCCGTCCCGCGCCGGCTCTGCCGGTAGAAGCGGAAAAGTTTCCGGAAGGCGTCCTCTCGCGGCTCTGTCGCCAGCGTGGCAAACGAAGCCACTGCCGCCGCCATCTTCCCCATCTCGAGGCTGCGAACAGTCTGACCCGGAAGCAGAACTCACAGCTCGGGATCCGAGAGGCCCTTCCGGGGTCACGACCCCAGGTCTCGATTCATTCAGGTGTTAAGATGGCGGTCTCCGCCGTGGGTCGGGCAATGGCGCAGCAAACGCGTGCTGGTCGGCATATTGCTTTTATCAGAAAAATTCCTTGGACCGCGGCCGCGAGTGAGTGGTGGAGATGAAGGGCGCAATTTTTATGTTATGTTTAACTGACTCGTAAAACCTTGAGAGAACTTAAGTCAGCATGGTAGATGGGTTAAGTCAGGTGGTTTGCTTTTTTAAAATTTACTTGTATTTTATCTTTTTAAACGGAACGCTTCGCAGATTTGCGAGTCATCCTTGAGCAGAGGCCATGCTGATCCTTTTTTGAAGCGAGCACAAGTGGTTTGCTCGTGAGCAAGTCACTGCGCGGAAAATTTTGTTTCCTTTTAACTGTTCAGGGATACCTCCCCCCACCCCCCCAAAAAAACACCCCACAACTTTCAGGGTGCGAATCGACCTTACCCAGTGATTTGGAATGATTTGGTGGAAAGATTTATTATTTGCTTCCTTGGACATTTACAATCCAGAGGGAGCTATTTTGACCTCAGGGGAGCTTGGCTTTAAAGTGGCAAGAATGTAGGGGTGAAGACGAGAGAAGAGGAGATCTCATTCCGCTCAAAGATGAAAACTTGGACTAGGGAACTGGTAAAGGGGGAGGGGTCAGAAGCACGTAGTTTTTCAAGATAAAATTGACAGCTTTCGAGCTGGCTTTAGGAGAAAGATATACATTCCAGATTCCTGGAATAGACTTGTGCTTTTAGAATTTAGGAGGCGCAAACTGAGAGAAGATGAAGAGTAAAGTTGCAGTGTGTGAATTTGATCTGCTAGTGAGGTCTCTGGCCAGCATATAGGTGGAGGTTGTATTTTGTGGTTGAGAAGTGGACTTTGAAGTCAGACTGCTTGGGTTAGAATTCCAAACTACTCATTTTAATAGTTGTATAATCCGGATTACTTAAGTTAATCATATGGGAAAGGGTCTTACAAGAGAGCCTGTTTAATTTTCCAGAAAGTGGAATCAGTAATACCTCAACATCGAAATGGAAAAAGGATTAAAAGAGTTTGATGTGTAAACTCAGTAGATTTATGCTAGGGTGTACGTACTTAACTAGTGCTAGTTATCTGCATGGTTAAAATTGAAGTACAGGGAAGAAGACTAGTCTGACAATAGAGGGTTAGTTAGTTCTAAAATCACCACCTTTGATTCCTGTCAGCTGCAGATCTAGTTTTTATTTATATGTATATATGTCTATGTGGATATGTGCAGGTGAATAAAGCTTCTTCTCCATGTAGTACAGAAGGTGGCATTGGATCCACAAGAGCTGGAACTGCAGGCATTTTTGAACCCTACTGCCAGCCGTTTATCTGTCCATGTCCCCATCACACCTCCAGATCTGGTGTTTTACATCAACAGTCAATCCTGTAGCTTTTGGAATCTTAAGACTTAGGGAATGCAAAGAAGTTCAGGAACTCTGGGCTCTTTCTGATTTTTATCTATAATCTACAATAGCGAATGCAAGATACACAAACTTATTTTAATATGCTTTCTCTTTCTTACAGGTGAGCTGAGAGAACACTTTGGTCAGTTTGGCCATATAAAAAGATGTAATGTACCTTTTGTGAGTATTAAAACATTAACAAAAAAACTGTTGGGGGTGGGGAGGGGACATATCTCAGTGGTACAGCACTTGCCTCATGTATGAGGCTCTGGGTTTGATCCTCAGACTCAGACTGCCAGAAGAGAAAAAAAAATGTTATCATTTAATTCTTGATTTCTTTTATTAGCATTTAAAATACATTAGCTAATGGAATGAAACTCTCAGAAAATCTGTTGATAAACTTGTGGGTGATACTGATTAAAGCATACAATACTTTATCACAGATGGTTAATTAAAAAAATTTTTTAGCTGGTGGTGGAGGTGGTGCATGACTTGAATCCCATCACTCAAGAAGCATAGGCAGGCGGATCTCTGAGCTGGAGGCCAGCCTGGTGTATAGAGTGAGTTTTATGACAAGCCAGGGCTACACAGGCAAACCCTGTATCCAAAAACAAAACAAACAAATTATGCTAAAATTGTATAATTTCCTTTTTAACAATTTAAAAAAGATTTATTTATTATGTATACAGTGTTCTGCCTGCATGTATGCCTGCACGTCAGAAGAGGGCACCAGTTCTCATTATAGAGGGTTGTGAGCCACCATATGGTTGCTGGGAATTGAACTCAGGATCTCTGGAAGAACAGCCAGTGCTCTTAACCTCTGAACCATCTCTCTAGCCCCTGCATAATTTCCTTCTTCAAACCCCTCCCATGTATCCTTTGGCCACCCCTTACTCTTTTTCAAATTCATGCTATCTTTTTTTCCTCTTATTTCTTTTCAAGGGTTTCTCTGTGTAGCCCAGACTGTCCTGGAACACTCTGTAGACTAGGTGGACCTTGAATTCAGAGATCCACTTGCCTCTGTCCTCCAGGGCCTCCAGGTGCTGGGATTAAAGGCATGCACCACCTGGCTGGTATCTTTTTCTTTTCATTGGTGTGAGTGTACGTGTGAACCTGCTCAGTCTGTGTAACGTTGTTTGTGTATGTTTTCAGGGCTGGCTGTTCAGTACTGGATAACCAATTGGTGTATGTCCCTGAGGAAAACTGTTTGTCCTGCTCTCAGCATTCCTCAGTTGTCTGTAGTTATTTTCTGAGGGTCAGGGCCTCTTGACCCTCCCTCCTTTCAGGTTAGCATGTCTACTGAGGCTGTCCTTGTTCAGTGTATCATAGACATTTAAGTTAACTTTTATTGTTGCATAATACTGTCCTAAGCATAGTGGCTAAACACAACACATGGCTACAACTTAGCTGGGATCTCTGCTTAAGGTTTCAGAGATGTAGGTTGAGGCTTCATCAGAGGTTCAGAAAGGGGGAAAGTGTGACTTCCAAGATCCCCTAGGTACTTGGCAAAATTATTTTTTTTAAATTGTATTTATTGTATGGGTGCTTTGTGGTGGTATTGTGTTCCCCGAAATATTGTGCAAGCTAATAAACTTATCTGGGGTCAGAGAACAGGACAGTCACAATGGCAGTGGTAGCATGTACCTTTAATTCTAGCATTCCAGAGACAGAAGTACCTCTGGATCTCTGAGTTCAAGGCCACATTAGAAACAGCTAGGCATGGTGACACACACCTTTAATCCCAGGGAGTGACGGCAGAAAGTAGAAAGATATACAAGGCGTGAAGACAAGAAACTAGAAGCATTTGGTGGGTTAAGCATTCAGGCTTTGGAGCAGCACAGTTTAGCTGAGATTCATGGATGAGGACTCAGAGGCTTCCACTCTGAGGAAATAAGACGCTGAGGAACTGGCGAAGTGAGGTAGCTGTGGCTTGTTCTGCTTCTCTGATCTTCCAGCATTCACCCCAATAACTGGCCTCAGGTTTGATTTTATTAATAAAACCATTTAAGGTTCCTGCTACAGTGCTTTGCCTGCATGTATGCCTGTGCACCATGTGTGTGTAGCATCTCCAGAAGCCAGCATTGGTTCTGGGAACTGAACTCGGGTCTTCTGGAATAGCAACAGTGCCCTTAACAGTGAACAATTTCTCCAGCCTCTGGCAAAATTCTTTTAAAATTTGTTGTTAAGACCTCACTATGTAGCTCAAGCTGTCCTCAAAATTACTATTCCTGAACTCACAATTTTCTCTGTTTTGAATGATGGGCTTACAAGCATGTGCCACCAGTGTGTTAAGATGGTCACATATAACATCATACTGGTGATAGCCCATTTCCCTTTGCCATATAACCTGATTGGGGAAGCTGTGTCTTATTGTTTGCCATATTTTTTCCCCTTTTTTTTTCTAGACAGGGTTTATCTGTGTAGTTTTGGTGCCTGTCCTAGATCTCGCTCTATAGACCAGGCTGGCCTCGAACTCACAGAGATCCACCTGGCTCTGTCTCCTGAGTGCTGGGATCAAAGGTGTGCACCGCTGCCACTAGCCCATATTTTGTCTTAGTAAGTTACATATTCTGGACTCCATGGTTACCCATGGACATATGGCATACATTTACACAGGCACATAAACAAAACTAAGCATACGATGACAGAGGTAGTGGTGACAAAGTTCATTGTCTCAGAAATGACCAGGTGCATCTAAGTTTGGAGCTTTTTCCAGCTCATAGTAAATAGTTCATTAGAAACAAGGAAAAAATGAAATGAGTACTTCAGTGGTCCATTCCCTTTGACTGTTAGTGGTTTGTTTCTAGACCTTTTGACTATATTAAGTGCACTGTTCTTCTGATCTGCATCTAGAAAGATATGGAAAGCTTTGTTCCTATTTCCTCTATTGCCAGTAGACAAGCAGAATCATGCTAGGATTTAGCCTTGGGGCACCAGGAAGGTATGTACATAAGGGTTACTGATATGCATTGTCTGTGATCTAATTCTGGTGAATGAAAAAGTTGGTAGCTTTATCTAGGTGGAGCTAATGGAAACTTTATCAAGTTCTTAGTTAATCCTTTTCTTTTAAATTTTCACTTTTAGGACAAAGAGACTGGCTTTCACAGAGGCATGGGTTGGGTTCAGTTTTCTTCAAAGGAAGAACTTCAGAATGCACTACAGCAGGAAAATCACATTATTGATGGGGTAAAGGTAAGTATTTCTATTGACATTTATTCCATGTCACTTTTTAAAAAGTAGTTGTTGTCCTATAAGGTCGCTGAGGAAAGTACATGAAGAGCCTGTTATTTTGGGTGCTAGGGCTTGAATCCAGAGTGCTACACATAAGAGAAGCACATGCTCCACTGAGCGTCCATCCCCATGGAAGACCCTCGGACAGTTTGTCCTGGTGTACATAATGCAGACATGTGGAAACAGCAGTGTAGGCAGATAGATGGGTTGACATCTTGCCTTTCCCCCAGAGGAAGAAGTTTTAGTTGATTACCAGAGGGAAGACACCACCCACCTGAATCTCTAATAAAATGGTATCCTCACAAATAGGCAACTTCTGCTTTTAATGTTTGAGAAGCATTACTTTCATACAGTGCTTTCCCACCCTACAGATCCATGTTCAAGTTCAGAAACCAAGGGTTTTGCAAGAAGAGGCTCAAACATCTGATGAAGAGAAAGACTTCTGAGATGATTATTGTCTTAGCCAGTAAATAAAAGTCAAAAACATTGGCTTTTTCTCAATGTTTTTATTTGAAACAAGAGCTGCACTAAGCAAGACCTTAGTTTCCCCACTGCAAGGTCAAACAGCACAACAGGGCAATACGTTTGGTGGCATAGTTCCAATATGCGGACATTATCCTACTCACCATTTTTGGGGTAATAAAGTTCTTACACAAAATAGTACCCCTGGATTAGTAGGTGTCACACACAAGGAAGTGGTCTTCATTCTGTGTAGGGCAGTATTTCTTATAAGTGCTGCACGATGGGAGAAGCACAAACAGAACCCATTCTTTAAAAAAAAACTAATCCAAAGTAGAATATTCAACCCCTCATCCCCTGGAATAAAAAGTAGTGCTGGGATCTATTGCCCAGATTTGGTTTTTATCCTGATCATTTACAAAGGGTTTCCCAATGACTCGCATCATTAGGTTGTTGAATAAGAGTTCATTTGCTCTGAAGAGAGGCCTATCTACTCCTTCCTCCGCTTCTTGCCTTCATGCTCATGTTCCTTAGGGCGACTGCTATCAGAGGGTCTTTTGGAACCACCATGCTGTTTGGCTTCTTCCAAAAATTTGTCCAAACCAAAAGGATCTTCCTCAAACTGAACTGGTCCCTCTCGGCCTCTCAGTCTACGGTCTGAACCAGAAAACTCCTTATCAGGAACAAATCTAGGGGAGAAAGAGAAGAGGTCATGAACTACCTTTGTTTTACTGGTGTAACAGGACAGTCAACTGTCTGTTTTGGTACCTGTTGGTCTTTATCCTGGTCTCTAAGTCATCACCATACATATCCTTGTCCAGATTTTTACTTGGCCTGTAGATACTTTGAGCCATATCTTTACCGCCTCTCCAGGCCTGATCATACACATTATAAATTTCATCTTCTCCATCTGCAAATCCACTGTCCATACCCTGTGGAAAGATAAATGACACTAAACAAAAATGTGTATTTATCTAAATACTTGTGAGGAATTAACACTTCCAAGTTTACAGATAATTTTCAAAAATATCCCAACTGCAACATTTAAGTTACATAAACTTGTTCAAACACATTTGAGTCCTTACCTAGAAACTTAGTATTAAATTAAGGTATTCACTAAAAAGTTTGATTAAACTGGCTATGGTCTACATATCAAGTTCTAAGAGAGCCAGAACTAAGTAAAGACCCTGACTCAAACAACAAAAGCTTTGACTAGCCATAAGATAAAGGACATAACGTTGGGTGTGTAAAGGAAGGTGTGAGGAGTTGAAGAGAGGGCGTGAATATGGTCAAATCTAATTGTATGAAATTCTCAAAAACTAATTTTTAAAAACTGACTAGCAATGCCATTAAAGTTGAAGGATTCTACTATAGGTACTTGACAGTAATGCTGAGAAATGTCACCTCAGCTGCCTGAGAACACCATCAAAGCACAAGACAACTAGGCTCTCAAAATCTTAAAAATTCCACCCAACTTCAAAAAGCTTTGGCATCAAAGCAGTCAGGGTTGACTCTGAATTCCATCAATGACCTAACCTCGTCCCAATTATCTATGAAACATAACTGGGGACTGGGGAGATGGCTCAGTGTTGAAGCGCTTTCTCCATGAGCATGAGGACTGGATCCTTAGGACCCATGAAAATGACAGGCAGGCATGGAACCTTGCCTGTAACTCCATCCTCTGAAGATGCAATCCCAGCTTCAGCGAATAAGGCAGGAGGAAAAGTGATAAAGGACAATTCCCAACATCAATGTCTGGCCTTACATACATGTACACATGTGTGCCTACACATGCAAACATGCATATAAGTGAAAATGGAAAAATAAACAAAAATGAAAATAATACAGCTTTATACCCATCTCCCACAAAGTGTTTTAAAGGACTGAGATAGTTAGAACAATGCCAGGAATATAAAAAGTATCAAAAAGAGTGACTATTATTCAGAAGCACTTACTCAAATGCTATCTCCCTATCTTCTAAAACCATCAAGTCAAAGTTTTATACCCAGGAAACATTCACACTACACTGTACATGTATGCACACTCAACAGAAGGTTCTTTGAGGGCAGAGGCAAAGATATCTTTGATCTCACTGACTTATGGGAAGTTATTAGTCAACAATAGGTGATTAAATTGTTGTAGACTGGTTAATTATAACCAATACTAGAAATGTGATTTCCTGACAGTCTACTACGTTAATAATCCAGCTCCATAGCTTTGTTTATATATATATTTGAAACAGGATCCCATGCACCTCAGGCTGACCTCGATCTCCTGATCTTTCTGCTTCTACCTTCCAAATTTACCTTCCATTACAGACAGACCTGCCACACCTGGTTTATGTCATAAACCTGGGGATCAAACTCAGGGCTTCAAGCACTCTGCCAAATGAGCTACATTCCCAGCTCTAAAGCATCATTCTAAAAATTTTTCAAATCAATGGTGCTATAAAACTAAACAAACAAAAATTACCCAAGAGGTGCTTTTATAGGAAACCAGCTGTTTTAGAAACAAAAGATAAGCATGGAGGTGGTGGTGTAAGCCTTTAGTCCCAGCACTTGGGAGGCCAGCCTGGTCTACAGAGTGAGTTCCAGGACAGCCTGAGCTACACAGAGAAACCCTGTCTCAAAAAACAAAAAAATTATGAGAAAGTAATAGATAAAGAGGAGACTAGACACAGCAGTTATCTAGTCTCCTCACCCAATTCCTCTCATTGTTTACCAGCGCTTCGGATCACAGCCAATTTTAAGAAGTCACAATCAGAAGTGTTCCAGGTCCAGGCTAGCCTTGAACTCTTATCTTCCTGTCCAGCTTCCAAAAAGGAATAAAAACATGGGCTACCATGTCCAACTTTCACTTTTGTGAAAACATGCAATGTCCGAATTTTCCCTGTCACTACTCTGGCATACCCTTGGCTAATCCAAATCTGAAGTATGTACTTTACTGAGAGGAAAGACATCTTTACAATGTCCAAGACAAAGCTGTTTTCTAAGTTCCTCATACCTTGGATTGATTGAAGAGCCTTTGGTCATACTGAACTTCATTGGAAGTGCGAGGATTGGGCACACCAAGAGCAATGACTTCGCTGATATCTCGATTTTCATTTCTCTGCAGTTTTGACCTATTTCAAATACACAGTCACTAACTGAACACATTTTACAGACAAGATGAATATATGCAATATAAATACAACCACTTTCAGAAGCAAAGGAAATGAGTATGGTATGTTTCTGTCGCATGAGCATACATTCTCAGATAACGCACAATCACATCAGCAGCTCTTACAGAACTTCAGCTGCACAATCACATCAGCAGCTCTTACAGAACTTCAGCTGCACGACTCAAGAAGGTAGGCAGGAGTCCACACAAGAGACTGGTTCTTGGATGCAAATGAATGCACCACATACCATCAGTCCTTTTCAGCAGGCTGCACTGAGCCCTGACCTAACTATATGTAGTAATTTTTATCCTACCAGGGTGCTGAGGAAAACATGACAATGACTAGATTTTTCTGTATGGCTTTTGACATTACACTAATTCCTCTGCTGTTTTAGTATAAATGCAATCAGCATCTCAATGAAACCATGGTAACTGTCACCACTTTACAATGCTCACGTCTTAAAATATTTCTGTAGACAATTTTATTTTCATCCAATTACAAGTTCACAGCTTTTCTGTGTCCTCAATTCTCACAGCCACTTTACTGGTTTGAAAAGCCCTATTTCTGTACAGAGCCACTGTCCTTCACAATGTAGCAAGTCCCCAACTCTCTGACCATGTGCATACTTCTCTCATTCCTCTCTCTTCTACATGGGTTCAATTTCTGCTTCCCCAACTAAACTTATCCAGAGAGAAGAAATATGCCAATTAAACAAGGCAGATGATTTAAGATATCAACTCCTAGGATAACCAGAGCATGGAAAATTGCTCATACACAAAGTATTTCATATTTGCACTTGACCTGAACCCCGAATTCCACCTCTGCAGCACAGCATTTTCTGGACTTTGAAACAATAGAAGTCCTCAGCCATTAGTGAATCTCAAATTTCCCTGATTTCTACCTTATGTCCCTATACATGGGTCCCACTTCATTTTTGTAAATCTTTCCCATTTGTATAAAGCTCTGTTCTGAATTTTAAAACAAACTACTCATGGAAGTCCAGAATCTTCTTTTAAAACTTCCTACTGTACTAGGCACAGTAGTTGGCATAGAAAGGATGCCACTAAGGCTATGACAGCTGGCTTTCTGTCTACACACAGGCACACAACCAGCTCATCCCACCACCTGAATAGGAAAGCACACATCAAAATAATTCCAGTCTCTCCTTCTGATTCCCTTTTCCTATCCCGACTATTCTCCATACTAAATACTAGTCCTACAAGGTGATGGCAGGGCAGGTTGCCTTCCAGGGAGAGTCAATTCTGTCAAGACAAAGTTAATTGCTAATTTATTACCAAGCTCAAAAACTCAAAATGCCCCTTTTCCTAACTTGCAGCGATGCCAGCTAGTGACCCACCTCTTATCAGGTGCCGCCCTGGATAGGTTCCGGTCATGCTGTCTCTCTTTCCGCCTGTCATGACGGATTTCATCTCTTTCTCGCGCTTCTCCATCCTCTGTGGACACAGTTGAAAAATTACATCGTCACCGCATTAGCTATTCAGATTTTTGTACAAGAGCTTCTTTAACCTTAGAAAATGCCGTATTTTTTTAGTTTTTGAGACAGGGTATCGCTATATGGCTGACGCTAGCCTGAAACTCTGGATCTTCCTGTCCCCACTTCCCTGCTGCTGGGATTACAGGTGTGCACGATTACTTGTGATCACACTCAGTCTTCTAAGGTTACCTGCAGTCAATTTAAATCCAGTTAGTTTGTGGACTGTGGACTCTTATGTCAGCTGCCTTCAATTTACTTGAAATGCACCTAAATAGAAAGCTGGACTGAGGTGAGCATACAGGTGAAGAAGAAAATTCAGTAATGCTAATTGATTTTTTTTTTTTTTTTTTTTTTGAGACAGGGTTTTTCTGTGTAGTCCTGGAACTCGCTCTGTAGACCAGGCTGGCCTCGAACTCAGAGATCTGCCTGCCTCTACTTCCTGAGTGCTGGGATTGGCTTTCTTTAATTTTTTTTTTTTTTTTTTTTTCCTGACATAGGCTCTTACTAAGTGACTCTGGCTGTCCACAAACTTTCCATCTTCTTGTCTCAGCCTCCTCAGTGCTGGGAGTAGAGGTGTACTACCATGTGATTAGAAAAAAATAAACGAGGAAAAAAACCCATCTTTTTTTTCCCTTCAGATAAAACAACAAGAAAAATAACTGTCTCCTTTTCTCTCCTGATTTTCTGAGACAGAATCTATGTAGCTCAGGCTGGCCTGGAACACCATGAAGACCAATCATGTCATGAACCTGCAATCCTCCCATCTCAAACCCCCAGGTGTCAGTATTACAGTCATACCCCACCACACAGGGTGAAGATGACCTTTCCTTGTCTTTCTGTTTACTGAAGTTGATTGTTGTATCTGGCTGAAGATCTGTCTAAAAAAGAATGCCACACACTGGGTGCTTGGAATGAACCGAGCCATATCCTCACAGCTTTTCTGATTACAATTACGAATTCACTGTAATTCTGTAGAACTATTGTGGCAGAATCCTTTAATCTCAGCATTTGGGAGGCAGAGGCAGGCAGATCTCTGAGTATGAGGCCAGTCTGGTCTACAGTGCCAGTTCCAGGACAACCAGGGCTACACAGAGAAACCCTGTGAATTAAAAATTCACCTTCCCCTCATAACAGACTTGATACACTAATATCAATCACTCAATAAAGCCAGTCAGAAAACACTGGCAATTTTAATGACTACAAGATACATTAGTGTACAAATCAGTAAAACTTCAGATTATTTTACAATGTTGGCAAAATGACTTAGTTGGGAATTTATATTTTCTTTCTAAATTTTAAGAAAATCACAATGGGCCTAAAAATTGATAAAGCCTATCAATAGCAATAATGTAAATTGAAAGGTGTAACTGTGAGGCTGGTTGTGGTGGTGCATGCCTTTAACCTCAGCACTCAGTGGACAGAGGTAGGCAGATCTTTTGAGTTTGAAGCCTGCCTGGTCTATATATGAAGTTCCAGGATAGCCAGGCTATTCTAATATATATATATTTTTTAAAGTATAATTGTCCCTCATGTATACTTTGATGGGTACAAGTCCCTTACATAAAAATGCTATACACACATCTGACAGGCCATATTTTCTAGGAAATGGCAGGAACAAGCCTGCACAGTTTGGATACAGATGCTAACTGCCCAACCTAGATACTTTCAATCCATAACTAGTTTAGTCTGAGGTTGAGGGCCCTAGGGATAGAGAGGACCAACTGAATATTGATGAAAACCAAGAATTTCTAGTGTAATTCCATATGGAAGACTCTTTTCAAATATGTACTTCATTTTTTTCTACTTCAGTTTAGTAAGGAAGGAGGTCACACCACACTTCTACATTATTTTCTTATACATACACACTACTTTTGTTTGCTGTAAAACACACCCACCCCCAACACACAATGCACGGAGATATTCTAAAATGAGATATACATTGTTCACCACCTAAGTTCCAAAATGAGACTGTCGTACCTTTTTCCACATGAGTTTTGATCCCAGCTCTCCTCTCTCTGGCTTTCTGGGCCATTTCTCTAAGTTTCTCTTCATGTTTCTCCTTTTCTTTTTGAGCCATCTTTCTCTCCACTTGGGCTCGCATTTCCACAGCCTCACGCGCCTGTGTAGTGAAGTGAGATGTGAAGTGTAACAGACCACAGGATAAATATTTACAGTTATATTCAAACTCCTTCCTGGAGTCTGCCAAGGGAAAGAATTACAGATGTCTTCTTATCTGTCAGTGCTGGAGGGACTAAGACTCTGGAAGGCTGGCTTTTTGTCTCTGCAGAATGCTGTGACAGCTGCAACTATAGAGACCCCAACTGACTTTGTAAGTCTAGCATATCACTAATGCTTTCTCAGAAACAATCTAAAAATGAGGTATGGGCTGAGCATAGCATCGAGCACAAGTAATCCCAGCACAAATAAGATCATCTAAGTCTATGAGTTCAAAACCATCCGCTGGGCACAGTGGCACATGCCATCCACTCCAGCACTCGGGAGGCAAAGGCAGGTGGGTTTCTTGAGTCTGAAGTCAGCCTGGTCTGTAGAGTGAGTTCTAAGACAGCCAGGGCTATGTAGAGAGATCCAGTCCCAAAAATAAAATGGACTGAACCACAGTAAGATCCAGTCTCAAAATGTAAGTAAATAGGTAAATAAATGTAGCTGGACATGGTACGACATACCTGCAATCTAGAACTCAGGAGGCTGAGGCAGAAGAATTGCAATGAGTTCCAGCAGAGCCTGAACTTGAAACTCAGATCCTGCCTCAAAAAAACCAAAACCTACCAAAAATTAAGTATGACTTCATCTTAAGATGAAACTTTCGCCTACATTTGAAAGACTTTAGTCAGATCCTGCCTTAAAAAAACTAAAACCCTGGGCTGGAGAGATAGCTCAGAGTTTAAGAGCACTGGCTGTTCTTCCAGAGGTCCTGAGTTCAATTTCCAGCAACCACATGGTGGCTCACAACCATCTATAATGTTATCTGGTTCCCTCTTCTGGTGTTCAAGCATGCATGCAGGCAGAACACTATATCTAATAAGTAAATATTAAAAACAAAACCAAAAACCCATCAAAAATGTAAGTTTGACTTCACCTTAAGACAAAACCTTAGTCTACATCTGAAAGACTTGAGGAAAAAAACAAAAAGCAAGAACCCACTTATTTGTATGTGTGTGTGTGTGTGTGTGTGTGTGCATATTAATACAGCACTTATTTGTAATATCAATAGTCAATACTATTAATGCCACTTTATGCAACATTTAATCAGAATGTTTCCCTATCTTTCCCCACAACCGTCCCTTTGGGGATCATCTACATCTAAAATACAACCAAACTATGCAGTGTAGAACAGGATCTAGCAGTCTCCACTCTGCGTGCCGAGAGGACCAGGGGTCACCACTGCTGGGTACAGCTCTGTACAGAGCTGTACCTAGCCCCTGCTGTCACCAGCACACACAAGTTAGTGTCTCTCCAGCACCTGAGGTGAACAGGTGTGGGCTCACAGAACATTCGGCAAACTAAATGACCAACCTTCCGATCAGCAATGTACAGAGCTTCAGCCAGTTTGGCAAAATTTTCGTTGATGTGTACGGTCTGAAGTCCTCTTCCATCAGCAGCCAGCCGTTTATCCAGAGGAATGGTGTAACCCTGAAGGCAAAGCAGAAGGCAAGTCGGCTCAGCTGAGCTACAGCCATGAGGGAACATTAGCCTAGTGCATGCCCAATTTGAGAACACTCAAACTGGTTTCTCACTCTTCTTACACAGTTACGGAAAACAACTAACACTAGGTGCTTCGGATGGAGAGTCCACTGTCTAATCATCCTAGTAACTACATAAGGCTGGGACCCCAGCATTTTCCACCTCACAGAGGAGGACGGGCCACAGTGCTGAGGTGACTGTGACAAGTTCAGATTCGGTAAGTGGGTGATCTAAGACTACAATGCCACAGTATGATGCAACAGTGAGTGTGTTAACAACTGTGGATCACAGAAAGAGGAAATGACTGTCCAACAGTCAATCAGCTGCTCCAGGATTAAACCAACAGTCATAAGAACGCAGATAAACTGCTACCACCCAGGGAATATGCTCAACATGTACGAGACTTTCATGGCTGGTTTTGTTTTTCCAGATTTCTAACTCTTCTCCCAAACACTAATGTTGTGTCCATTGTCTCCTAACATAAAACAGTGCTGGCTGGGTGTGGGGGTACAGGTCTGTAACCCCACTTGAGAGGCTGAAGTAAGAGGATTATAAGTTCAGGATCAGCCTGGCTCACATAGCAAGTTCTAGGCTACAGAGTGAGACCATGGCCCCTAAACCAAAAATAAAAAGAAGCTCCCATCTAAAAGAATCCATAAACAAAGTCCCCAGTGTTTCAGAATCATCTCAACACATCACGGAATTACACAGAATGAATAAATGAATGAATGAACCCAAGGAAGTCGATCGGACAGCCACTCCAGTGAAGGATGAACATTTAACTTTAAGTTACTGCCTTCACCCATCAAAGTGACTCCAAGCCTATAAGGAATAGGAATTAGGAGATGGATCCCATATTTACAGATTTTTACTAACTCCCAGAAGCTCTGGCTGTTAACTGCGATACACAGAGTTTGTGTTTGCCCTGGCTGTCCTGGAACTCACTATTAGACCAGGCTGGCCTCAAACCTACAGACTCGCTGCCTCTGTCTCAGGGGTGCCATCATGCTCTGCTACACATAAGTTTTATTGTTAGGGCTTTTTAGACAGGATCTTGTGATGTCCCAGGAGTCTTCAACTTGTTATCCTCTTGCTTCAGTTTCATGTGTGCAGGGATCACAAGCATGCAACACTACGCATGCCTGGCAACACAGCAGAGTAGCTGGGGATTCCAACTCTGTTCTCTTTCCTCATGTGGACTCTGAGACTGGCTTAATTTTTTCTGGAAATAATTCTAACCTAGAAATTTGACCTTCATGAAGAATTACATCTTCAATCAATAGGGTATTTTGCTCTTATTTTTCCTTTTCTATGAGCTTCTGATATGCCAGAGATTTACATGGCATTCAAGCGCCCAGTATAGCAACATGTCGTGTGTAATTGAAAGCATCCTTCGAAGCTGTCTCCACTGCTTTAGTGGTGCACCCGTGTGAATGTGTGCTCTCCCACTGAGCTCCACTCTCAGCAGCAGTAACTTCTTTTTTTTTTTTTTTTTTTTGGTTTTTTGAGACAGGGTTTCTCTGTGTAGTTTTGTGCCTGTCCTGGAACTCACTCTGTAGACCAGGCTGGCCTCGAACTCACAGAGATCAGCTTGGCTCTGCCTCCCGAATGCTGGGATTAAAGGCTGTGCCACTACCGCCCGGCCCAGTAGTAACTTCTTATTGTGAATGTTCAGCTAAGTGAGGCAGTGAGGCATGTCCCCCGGCTTAAGCCCCTTCCGAGCAATCCCCATGAGACGGCACTAACAGACTGTGGGACAGAAAAATCACCTTTGCGTTCTTCCAGTTGGAAATACACGGGGGGATCTTCCACTCCTGTTGTTCCTTGACAGTCATCTGAAAAACAGGCGAGGGGAGAGCCGCTGTTACACAGTCTGACTCCAGCCCAAACAGATCCCCCCATGCACTGACACGAACAGATGGCTGCAGCTAAGTCTCTGTAGCAGTGCACACTGCCCCCGTGTATGGGCGCTCGCCACAGGAGAGCTACCGTGAAAGCCAGAGAAGACTGCAGATACTACAAATGCCAGTCAGTAGTTTTCCATACTTAAAAGGGACTGAAAACCCACACTTGTGGATGTCAGCCAGATCCTGTGCACTCCACTGAAGGCAGAGGTCCAGTTACTGGTGGTACAGTCACATAAACACACTGCACTCTGTAGTCTTACCTGGGTCTGTATTTGCTCTTATAAAAGAAAAAGGTTTAACCATCATGGTGACTTGGACCTACAGGCAGAGGGGCTCTTTATGAATTCAAAATCACAGGTGATGTGACCACAGCAAGGATTACCTTCCGACTAGGAGAATGCATTACAGGTGCAGGAGGAGATGGTGGTCCCCGGGGAATTTTCTTATTAATCCTGAAGAATATATCAAAGGAAAACAAATCATCAGAGCATGAAGTCCTCAGCTGCTGTTTGGTTATCAGGCCCCAAGTGTTCCCTTCTCATGTTAATTTTCTGGGAGGATGAGTACGCATGGGCACCCTGCGCTTGGCTGTGCTAGCTAATAAAAGTGGTCACTGTCACCACTCATCACACATGGTCACCACTGCACAGTGCATATGCTCACGGCTTGGCCAAACTGACATACGACTGACCAAACAGGAGTGTGCAATCCCATCACCCGGGTAACAGAAGCTAGACAGCAAGCATCCTCGTCATCTCAACCTCTGCATGTGTTATGCCTACTCCTTCTCTTCTCCATGGGCAACCACTACTCACCTGTCTACAACTAAGGAGAAAATTGCATTTTCTAGAATTTTAAAAATTATTTATTGTCTGTGAGTGTGTGTGTGTGTGTATAGCGCGTCGGGGGTTTATGTGCCCTGGGAAGTCTGGAGATCAGAGAACAATTTTGCAGGGGTGGGTTCTCTCTTGATGCCATGTGAGTCTCAGGAACTGAACTCTGGTCACTGCACTTGGCAGTAAGTGTCTTTAATCTCTGAGCCTTCCTGCTGACCCCATTTTCTAGAGTTACACACAGAACCATAACATTGTATTACTTGTCCGGCTTCTTTCATGTAGCACAATTGTTTTTAGACTCTATGTTATTGTAGCAGTTTATTCCTTTACTTGGCCCAGTAATATTGCAGGTACTGATGCACTGTTTGCTTATCTAGTCACCTGTTCACAAACATGTGGGAAATGTGTTTGATTCTCATTGTACTGGGTGGTTTTGTGTCAACTCAACACAAGCTACAGTCATCAGAGGAAGGAGCCTCAGTTGAAGAAATGTCTCCAGGAGATCCAGCTATAAGGCATTTCCTCATTTAGTGATCAATGGGGGAGGGCCCAACCTATGGAGGGTGGTGTCATCCCTGGGCTGTTGGACCTGGGTTCTACAAGGAGGGCTGAGGAAGCCATGGGAAGCAAGCCAGTAAGCAGCACCCCTCCATGGCCTCTTCGTCAGCCCCTGCTTCGGGGCTCCTGCCCTGTTTGAGTTCCTATCCTGACTTTCTTCAGTGATGAACAGCAATGCTGAAGTGTAAGCCAAATAAATCCTGTTCTTCCCAACTTGCCTTTTGGTCATGGTGCTTCGTCACAGCGATAGAAACTCTAATTAAGGCACTCAGGAAGCCAGATACTTACTTGAATCTTGGCGGCTCCATTGGGTCTTTCTGCATTTCTACCATCCGAATAACTCTCTGTTTAGCTCCAGAGTTGAATGCTACTCCTTGCTGAGATGGTGTATAACTAAATAAAGTAGATGAAAATTAAAGGTGCAATCAGTTCAAGATTTTGGTAGACATTTATCTTCTATTATAGTTCCTGAGTTCAATTTCCAGCACCCACATGAGGGTTCACAACTATCAATAATGGGAGTGATTCAATGTCATCTTCTCTCTGATTCCCCCTTCTGTATTTATTGCAGGCATACATACAGAGCACTCATACACTAAATAAATAAAGCTTAAAAACAAAAAACCCCTTCTGCAAACAAGAGTCAATAGGCTTCAAAAGTCATTAATTAAGACAATGCATTCATAACTGGCTTTGTAAGCTGGTGAGAGTCTAGCACGGTGCACACCGGATATACTGAGCAGGAGCCAGCTTGTCAGCTGCACGAACTGGCATGGCTGCAGCAACCTTCTGCGATACGGACTTCTCCAAGGCTACTCTTGTCTTCTCCGTTATCTGAAATGAGAAGCATCATGTCGAGCAGTCGGAAATTAATAAGGACACAAAGTCATCTAAAATAATCGCATATATCAACTCCTAATTACCTCTTTAATAGCCTCTTCATCAGGCCTTTGCAGGTCTGGGTCATCTGCATTCATAACCTCCTTTGGAACCAGGTCAGTGTATTTGCTGTAAATGACCTAAAGTGTTCAAACACAAGCAGGCTTAGGAACACACAGAATGGAGAGAAGCAACCTCAGTAAGTCACTCTAGATGTCAATATGTCCTTTCAGCATATTTACACACTTAGGATACCCAGTTTTGTCGTTCAGATTTGAAAACTAAAGGAGCTTAAAATATGTACACAAATTGCTGCCCTGGCTCCAAGCTGATCACTTTTCCTTGACCCCATGCATTTAAATTATTTGAGATCTTCTAATCAAGTCAGTATCCAAACATATTCTGCCAAGAAAATCTTATGCATCAGTGATCTCTATTTTTGAGGCTCACTAGGACTTGAAATTAATGATGATATAAATTGCCTATAGCACCATTATCTTGGATTAAAAACTCATCAGAATTTAAGTCGGGTTACTAAATAATTTCCAAATTCACTGGGCCTAGAAAATTCCACTGACCTCATCCTATTTATAATGTTTCTGCTTTCTTGAATCAATTCTATTCACAAACTAGGAAAGTGAACATGAACGAAAAGAAAAAACCCAGAATATTTTATTCTATAAGAGTAAGAGAAAAACAAAAACATATTTATACGTGTGTCCTAGTTTCATCTCAGTCTCTGTGACAGCCTGACCAAAAGAGACTCGGGGAGAAAAGGATTTACTTGGCTTACAATTCCAGGTTAGAGTCTATTATTGAGAGAAGTCAAGGCAGGAACTCGAGCAGCTAGTCAGGTTATATCCAGTCAGGAGCAGGGAGAAATGAATGCATTTTTGCTGCCTGCTCCCATCCAGCTTTTGCCTGACTCCCATAGAGGAGGAAACCCTCTGCCTAGGGGATGGTGGCACCCACAACGGGCTGTCTGCTTTTATCAATGATCAAGACAATCCCCTACAGACATGCCCACAGGCCAACCTGATTTAAACAATATTCAACTAGGGCTCCCTTCCCATGTGATTCCAGGTTATAGGAAATTGACAATAGAAACAAATCATCTCAATACATAACTTGCTCTATACTCAACTTCAGGATGACTTTATGAACTGCATCAGAACCAACACCGTCCTTTTAGGCTGATCCTAATGTGATGGGCTCTTGAAACAGATAACTTGCTTGTTATCAATATTTCCCTAGTATTTTCATTAAAATGTACACGTCAGACTTTAAAGGGAAAAAAAAGATACTAGAAACTTAACAAATATTCTAGATTTTAATACTTTTGTTAGACATTCTTTGACACACATACATAAAAAGAACAATTTACGGGACAGGAGAGATGGCTTGGTAGTTAAAAAACATTTTTTGGGGCTGGGGATTTATCTCAGTGGTAGAGCACTTGCCTAGCAAGTGCAAGGCCCTGGGTTCGATCCTCAGTTCAAAAAAAAATTTCTTTTCTGCTCTTATAAAAGACCAAGGTTCAGTTCCTAGCACCCAAAGTAGCTCACTCTAGTCTGTAACTTTGGTTCCAGGGGATCTGATACTCTCTTCTGGCCTTCAAGGGCACCAGGCACATGTGTCCCTCATACACACATACAGGCAAACATTCCACATGCATAAAAATAAATTTTTAAGTGGTGGTACACGCCTTTAACCCCAGCACCTGGGAGGCAGAAATAGTCCATCTCTGTGAGTCTGAGGCCAGCTTGGTCTACAATGCAAGTTCCAGGCCTGTTAGGGCTGCCTAGGGAGAGATCCTGTCTCAAAAACAAAAAGGAACAAACATAACAATACCCAAACAATAAAAACAAATCTTAAAGGATAATTAATGCAACTTATGAGTAGGAAACAAAATTCCCGATGCCTGTGATCTTTACATTTTTTTTTCTTCCAAAGACAACTTAACCACTAAAAGCTAAAATCATAACCTACCATTCATCTCTTGAAACAGCTGACCGGGGATGTAAACTGTTCTCAATTTCCTACTCAAGCAACAGTGCAAGAAACACTGGCTACTTCTAACCCAGCTGTGCCTACAGCCTCATCTCTCCCGCTTACAGGCACACATTCCCGCCGCAGGCACACAGCTCTTCTGTTCCTTGAACAGAAGGTAGTTTTCCCAGTTCCAAGGGTCTGTAGAGTTCTTCAAGTTCTAAATCTCTATGTTCCAAATTGGTTGAGTTCTGCCTGACCCCCAGACCAATCACCCTGCACCTCAGCACTTTGCCTACTCTCTTCAAAGCATTTATCACACCACACTTTTTCCTAAGTTACCCTGCTAAAACAACGAAAATAACCATCACAGCTTGTGTTTACTGAGGTCTTATTATTTGATGCCATGTGGTTCTACTTGCATGCATGCGATTCAGACTGATTTAACCTTCATATCCACCCACAAGGCTTGCAAAATCATAACTAGTTACCAATGAGAATACACACTAATGGACTTCTGGTTCCTGCAACAGTACCTGGTCTACAGAAGGCATTCAGGGACTTTTGTATAACTGAAGGAATAAATGTACTGTAGAGGTGTAGGATAGTGGGAGGAGGAGAGACAGAAAAGAGGGCATGCTGTCCAGGCTGATCCCAAACTACTATGCTCCAGGGTCCTCCTGACTCATCCTCCAGTAAGCAGGGACAAGTATGCCACCAGTGCCTGGCTCAGAACTTTCTATACAAAGTATTGATTTCCCAGAGCTACAGACTGAAATGTCCATCTTACTATTGAAGACTGAGAAGGGTTGGGAATTTAGCACAGGTGTAACCACTGATATGTGAGCCATCAACGACACTGTCTTTCACGAGTGTTCATTTTGGAGGGACTCAGAAGCACACAATGATGAGAGAAGTGTAAGGTGCAGTACATGAGGACCACATAGCTAGTAGCCAACCTCAAAAGCCTCACTTCTCTTCAGGGTGGAAAAACCTACCCCACCACAAACTGAAAACTCTCTACTACTGTAAAGGAGAACACTGAGATTGTGATGACTTACCCAGTTTTCCACAGTAGACATTACAGGGAGATTCTAAGTAAACGGCTCCCTAGTAGTCATCATGTATGTTCAATATAGTCTCAATACTAATTTAGCACAGAAGAGCCATTTGCTGCTTCTTATTTGGGTACTCCAAAGTTAATAATGCTTTAAACAAGCATCAGTAAGATTCTAGCATCCTGCCGGGTGGTGGTGGCACATGCCTTTAATCCCAGCACTCGGGAGGCAGAGGCAGGCAGATCTCTGTGAGTTCAAGGCCAGCCTGGTCTCCAAAGCGAGTTCCAGGAAAGGCGCAAAGCTACACAGAGAAACCCTGTTTTGGAAAACCAAAAAAAAAAAAAAAAAAAAAAAAAAAAAAAAAAGATGCTAGCATCTTACAAGACAGAGTGAAGGACATCTCAGGAGCAAGATTCCTTTGTGGTAATTAACTATAAACTCCCAGTCTACAGCCTGACAACAAAATGTGCTGAAGAAACACGGCATATCTCAGTAGGCAACATGGCTGGGAGGAGTGATCTACAGCACACCGTTGAAGGTATGAACATAAATAGCTCTAATCATCAAGAGAGAAAGCAAAGCTAGGCATGGTGGCATCCTTTCCAGCTTCCACAGGCACCAGGTACACATGTGGTGCACATACATACAAACAGGCAACATATTCATACATGTAAAAATCTGACTACTCTCCTGACAAGAACAGGACTGACTGAAAGGTGAGCCGCTCAACATATCCACCATGTCATCTGCAAACATAAACACATTCATAACATGGGCTTTCTCACAGGGTCATCTGAAGTTGTTGGAGTTTGAGAGGAGAGGTTAACAACATCCCTTTAGGTGCCATCATGCACAGTACGCTTTCCACGAGACAGCTGCAGAAGGAAAACCGCACCCGCCATGGCTTTTAAGACACCACCAAAGTCTAAAGTTCTATCAAAATGCACACCAAGAAACATTTCCTTGCAGTTTTCTCTTGCAAATGTCTTATGCACTGCACGTTTACATGTAGAGATCAATGGCCTTAGACTTTTCCCAAATATGAAGTCTTTTCCCCCTCTTATACCTACCACTAACATTTATGGCCTGGCTCTTTCACTATTAATATTTCAGTGAGCACTCCCTTGTTCCTAAAGAATACCAGTTTCCTCTGGAATAAACCAGAAACCTTTGTACTATACTACAGTACAAACTCAAAATCAAACAGGCTGTTTTCATCACACCAGTCTCTGCATACCAGTCTCCTGAATGATGATACTTTAACAAGTCCATTCTGGCTGGGTGGTGGTGGCACACGCCTTTAATCCCAGCACTTGGGAGGCAGAGGCAGGTGGGATCTTTGTGAGTTCGAGGCCAGCCTGGTCTACAGAATCAGATCCAGGAAAAGCGCAAAGCTACAGAGAAACCCTGTTTTGAAAAACAACAACAAAAAACAACAACAAAAAAATTCCATTTTGTTTAAGTTTTATTCCCCCCCACCCCGATTTATCTTTAAGTGCATTGGTGTTTTGCCTACATGTATATCTGTGTGAGGGAGTTCATATCTCCTGGAATTGGAGTTATAGACAGATGTGAGCTGCCATGTGGGTGCTGGGGATTGAACCTGGGTCCTCTAGAAGAGTAGCCAGTGTTCTTAACCACTGAGCCATCTCCCCAGCCCCTCAAATCCATTTTGTATATAGTCCTCTTTCTCCTAGAACAAAAAGCCCACGGTTTTCCAAGGGAGGGAAGTATTGCTTCTTCTGGCTTCCCTTGAAAGGCTCTGTACACGAACAGGATACTCTGGCTAAGACACAGTGGTAGCCAGGGAACTGCTGGCATTCAACAGGCAGCACCAGCCATGTTGCACACAGTATGATTCTCAAGACAGCTCTGAACTGTCAAGAAGCACCCCTCAGGAGGCCAAAGGATGTGACAGCTACTCAACCAAAGCTATGTATTCAATGCACTGCAACACAATCCATCGACTTTCAGCTAAACACAAGACAAAGCAAAACCTGAAAGTGTTTTACAGACCCAAGAATGATCCCTCTAAATGACCAGCTCTGGGTTCAGTTTTAGTGGCTACATGATAAACAAAAGCCCTTTATTATGCAAAGGACAATGCTTTGGAAATGTTCTTTTCTTTGGCCACAAGTTCTACAGTCCAGTTTTAACAATCCAACACACAATAGAATCTGGACAGATATACATCACTGCAGTTACAGCTGCTACCTCTGGCAAACAAAATACCAGAAAAGCAAGGAAGACCATAGATAAATGGGGATTGTTGTTGTTGTTGTTTTGTTTTTAGAGACAGGGTCTCTCTATGTAGCCCTGTCTATAGTTGGCCTGGAACTCAAGAGCTCTGCATGCTTCTGCTGGGATTGAAGGCATGTATCACCACATCTGGCTCCCCACAGGTTTCTTTTACCATCAGAATATACTACTTATAAAATACAATTTTTTTTAAACATTTTATTTACTTTATGTGCACGTTTGTGGGTGCACATGTACCATGGCATGTATGTCAAGATCAGAGTACAACTTGCAGGACTTGATTCTCTCCATGTGACTCTCAGGAATCAAACTCAATTGTCAGGCTTGGCAGCAGGGGCCCTGACCTGCTGAGCCATCTTGTCAGCCTAAAATTTCAAATTTTTTCTTTTTTCCTTTTTAACAGAGATGCTGACCTGTCCTGCAACTCTCCTACTGCAGCCTTATAACTGCTGGCACTACATGTGTGTACCACTAGGCTCAGCTCCGCTTGCATAATAAATAGATATGTATGTATGTACGTACCCACCTACGCGTGTATATTATGTATGTATATAAAACAAGGAACAGAACTTCCCGACTTTTGGCAGAGGTGATTAGGAAGACATTTATGTAATTCAAACATATAATCAGGTATAAATTACAAATTATGGGGTAGTTCAGTGGTAGAGTGCTTAGCAAGCACAAGCTTTACAAATTATGCATTTAGGTTTGCATGTGATTTAGTACTATTTAGCGGACTCTACACAGATGCATCTTATACACAGTAATATAAAAGGGCAAAGAAAACTGAGCAGGGCACAGACTAACAATCAACAGCCTGGGAGAGGCAAGGGTAGCCAGCCACAGAAATAAACTACCTTAGAACATATGGAATGTGCTGTGAACAGAACGCATGTTAGCACCCTTTCCCAGAGAGCCGCCTGGGTCAACTAGCTGAGATGAGCATCAAGCTGAAATGGGAAGGGAGGTGCAGCAGATGATCGGACATGAGCACTGTCAAGAACTTCAGGACAGTGAAGAGGGGAGAGGAGGCTCAGTGGTATCAGAGAGAGCTTGGAAGACCGGACAAGAAGAGCAAGTACCTTCAAATGCTAACAGCAAGTACCTACTGGACAGCAGGTGAAGGACAAAATACCTAGTGCCCGTGAGGTGACACAGGAAAAGACAAGCACAAAATACACAGGCGCTTTCTTCCACACCCATACTCAACATATGGAAGAGTCACCTGTTCCCAACCGGGCAGGGTGGACAGGAACAGGTGTTCAAGGGAACAGGGACTCACCAGAGATAAAAATTAAAATGACTGTATTTTTCTAAAGCTCAGTAGCCACAACGGAGGAACAATGGATGATGGGTATGACTTCACAGCAGTGGTTCTCATCCTTCCTAATGTTGCGACCCTTTAATACAGTTCCTCATGTTGTGGTGACTCCCGACCATAAAATTCTTTTTTTTTTTTTTTTTTTTTGGTTTTTTGAGACAGGTTTTCTCTGTGTAGCTTTGCGCCTTTCCAGGAACTCACTTTGTAGACCAGGCTGGCCTTGAACTCACAGAGATCTGCCTGCCTCTGCCTCCCAAGTGCTGGGATTAAAGATGTGCACCACCACTGCCCGGCTAAAATTCTTTTCTTTCTCTCTCTGTCTCTCTCCCTCCCTCCCTCCCTCCCCATCTCTCTCTCTCTTTCTTTTTTTGGTTTTTGGAGACAGGGTTTCTCGGCATAGCCCTGGCTGTCCTGAAACTCGATCTATAGAGCAGGCTGGCCCTGAACTCAGAGAGCTGCCTGCCTCTGCCTCCTGAGTGCTGGTATTAAAGGTGTGTGCCACCACATCCAGCTTGAAATTATTTTCATTGATACTTCATAACTGTTATTTTGCTACTGTTATGAATCGTAATGTAAATACGACATGCGGGAGATTTAACATTTGACCCCCAAAGGGGTCATGACCCACATGTTGAAAAGCGCTGCTTTAGAGAGTCAAACTGAAGCCAGGAGCGGTAAAGAGGTCCTGAGGACACCATCAATCCTGAGGCAATCTGCTTCTATCCAGTATTATTTACAAGAGAAACAGGACAAAGCAGGGACTTCAGAACAGTTCCTCAGCTGAGTGCAGGTACACTGTGAGTAGACTATTTAAAGCTTTATTGGGGTTTTGGGATTACCTTTGTTATTTGTTACTGTGGGTCTTGAGATGACCCTTTAAGACACTGAATCTGGGTGGCAAAAGGAGGCTGTGTTATATCCAAATGAACTACTCAAACAAGAAGTGGAGATGTAGGTGGTAGCAGCACACATCTCTGATCCTAGCACTAGGGAGGCAGAGGCCAGCCTGGTCTACAAAGCAAGTTCCAGGACAGATAGAGCTGTTACACAGAGAAACCTTGTCTCGAAAAACCAAACCAAACAACAACAAAAGGTGGGGCTACAGCTCAGGGATCTCTAGTACCACATAAAGAGTAAAGACATGAAGCATCTGTGGAGATATTCCTCAAGTATATGGAGGGAATTCTGGATACAGACTAAAGTAAAAGCAGGCACAGTTCAGATGTAGAACAACTGCCTAGCATGCGTGAGGCTCTGGGTTCCATCGCCAACAAGGCCAAAAACAAAGCTGATTTTTCTTAGGAGTCTGGGATTATTGACTTTTGCAAGTTTGGTAGCACTTTTGGAAATAACTTTTTGCAGTATGAAAGTAGGAGAGCTATCACTGCTGGGTACGGCCTGCAGCATTGGGAGTTCGAAGGCAAGATCTGAGTTCAAGGCCAGCCTGGGCTCTGTGCTGGACTGTTCTAAAGGGGACTGCAGCTATTACCAGTTTAAGCAGAATTTCAAGGCACAATGTCACTGCTGGTGACAAAGTTAACCTAAGGATGTTTTACAGCTCTATATTTTATAGTAATGTTATTGATTTTGCTGCTGGCCTCAAACCCAGGGCCTGTGTACACCAAGCTCCATTAGTTAGAACCCTACCTTCACTGCTTTAAAAAAAAAGATTTATTTATCTTACATGTATGTATGTTCTGCCTGCATAATGTATGTGCACCACGTGCATATCCGGTGCCCTTGGAGGTCATAAGGGCAACAGAGCCCCTAGATCTGGAGTTACATGTGGGTGCTAGGAAATTGAATTCAGGTCCTCTGCAAAATCAACAAATGTTCTTATACAATGAGCCATCTCTCCAGCTCCAACTTCACTGCTATTTTTATATAATCCAAAACGGCAAGTGATTTATCATTTCCACAAAATGTAATAAAACTTCACAAAATATTTATCAACAAGAAAAAAAAAAATCAACAAAAGCAATGAGAGATTACCTTGTCTTTGGACTGCCCCTGTCGAGCAATTGCATCGTATTTAATCTTCCCTTCAGGATCCACCTGAATGGCCAGTGCATTTGACATCTTTTTCTTTCGCCCCATATCCAGTGGATACTGGGCCACATGGATTTCTGGGAAAGCACCTCCATCTCCAAAATCCTGTATATTACAAGAAAAGAAGTAAAAAGAGTATTTAGTAGTAAGCAGCAATTCATTCACGTTCTGGAATGTGTGCTAGGTGTGAGTGGCAGCAGCGAGCCAAGGCGGCTTTCATCTTGTGCAGCTGACATTTAATGGGCAAAGGTATAAAAACAGACTCTTTGGCTGTAGGAAGTACCATGAAGATTGTACAGGCCCTGGGAAGAGGCACTTTCAAGCTTTCAGTACAGTGGCTGTGTGTGACAGCTGTGTAAAGAAATCGTACAAGGGGAAGCCTCAATGTCGAGAAAGCAAATAAAGGAAGATCCGAGGAAAGCATTTTCTTTTCCTTCTTTAGTGAGGGGTGTGTGTGTGTGTGTGTGTGTGTGTGTGTGTGTGTGTGTGTGTGTGAGAGAGAGAGAGAGAGAGAGAGAGAGAGAGAGAGAGAGAGAGAGAGAGAGACGTGTGATGTGTGCGCAGGTGCCGGCAGAGGTGGTCAGATTCGCTGAGCCAGAGTTACATGTAGTTGTGAGATCCCTGACATGGGTGCTGGAAACTGAATTGGGTCCTCCTGCAAAAGCAGCAAGTGTCTTAACTCTCTGAGAATGTAGTGTGGGACTAGTGTAGTATGTCCTTTTGGAGGACAGAGGAAATTATGCTAAGGTTACATGGACAAGTCAGTCATGGAGGGGCCTTCTACCCTGACTCAAGGAATGTGCATTTTATGTAAGAGCCTACAACAAAATAAATGGAAATTTTAGTACAAACCAAAGACTAGCTTTAGCATTCTACACAGACATATCCAGAGAGCATCAGGTGAAGCTAACCCCAGGAGAAATGTCAAGAGATGCTCTTAGAATCAGATTCTGTTAATACATCATTTACTCACAGTCACACCAGAGACAAAACAGAAAGGACCCACAATGAGGCACACATTTTTCTTTTGGATTGATCCTAGCCATGTCCTTGTGATAAGAACAGGGTATAGAATTCGGCCATGACGATTTAGGGGAAAAAACCCTAAACTCAAAACAAAAAACCTAAAACTCAAGTTTTTTTTCTTGTGACTAAAAGCTAGAAATGTCCTTGGGCCTATGGGCAACTTCATCCTTGTCAGACGCCAAGGACTCCAGAAGGAAAGTTTCTCCTTCTTTCTGTGTTCCTTTCCTGGAAACCACACCGAGGACATGACCGTATTGGAAATTGGACCGATCAGCTCACACATGCATCCAGTAAAGCTTTCTTAGCTATAACAACTCCCGCCCTCGCCCCCCAAGAGCTCTATGATAAAACCCTTCAACAAGTCAATCTCTACGGTCTGTGAATTTCATCTTGAATCTGTGAGACAAGAACTCCAAAACCACTGGCTTGGGATGGCTTTAATGGCCACTGGGTTTACAAAACCCTGGCTCACCTGAACCAGTTGCTTTGAGGTGCTTGTCTTAAGAATTTGAAGAATGAATTTTATGGCCCCCAGAGGGTGAGATTTAGAAAGGCATCTGCTATGCTGGCCAGGAAGGGCCCCAACTCCTGGGCCAAAGTGCTCCTACTTCAGTGGGATGACACACGTGCCACCACCCAGGTTCACATCTCTAACAGTGACGAGACATCCTCACAAGAATGAGAACTATAATTTTTAAAGTAGAATGGTGTTGTGCCAAGAACCTGTAGTGTTGACTATTTCTAAAAGGCTCTGGGGATCAAGTCTAACTCACACTTGAGCATTCTCCTAAGGAAAGGACTCAGGCTCACAAACAGTACATGTACTGGGAGAGGTGGCATGCCTTCTTTAACCCCAGCACTCCGGAGGCACAGGGGGAAGGAAGTTATCTGTGAGTTTGAGGCCAGCAAATGTTAGGCTAGCCAGGCCGCATAGTGCGACCCGTCTCCAAAACAACCAAAGACTCCTCAAGATCTCATAGCTAGTACAAGTGCAGAATGCAAATCCAGGAAACTGGACTTCAGAAGCTTTACCTCACGTGGGTGTATGATGTACACACCAGTGTGCAGGGCAGGCACCCATGTACGGGCATACAGAGGTCAGAACAGGATTTTAGGTGTCCACTTCTACCACTCTTCACATTACTGCCTTGAGACAGGGCCTCTCAGTGGACCCAGAAACTCTCTCTTTTCTGGCTAGGCTGCCTGGCAAGTTCTTAGAATCCGCCTGCCCCTGCCCCACAAATGCCGGGATTACAGCTGTTGATGTGAGTGCTGAGGGACTCGCATTATCTCCTCATGCTTACACATCGAGTGCTCTTACCCACGGGGTCAGTCTCCCCAGGTATAGCCCAGCTGTCGTTTTAATAGCACAAAATACCTTTTAGTTAAAACAACAACAACAAAACCCAAGACTTTCTGAGCAATGACCGATCCCCCTGCTTCATATTTTTTTTTAAATTAATTTCTTCCCCTAGGAAAGGGTCTCAGTACGTAACTTTGGCTGGCCTGGAACTCACTATGTAGACTTGGAGGGCTTCAAAATCATAGAGATTCCCAAATGCTGGAATTAAAGGCACAGGCCACCAAGCCTGGCTGCCATAATTGTTTTCAATCTGTTAAGTCTATACAAATATTCAAAAAAATAAAAACAAAAATAACCCCCCCAAACCAAAAAACCTGCTGAAATCTGAATTACTTTTGGTCCTAAGTGTATTACATAAGGTATACTCAACCTATATTACCAAGAATGTTAGAGAAAACATTGAAATTCATCAATAAGAAGGTATTTATTGAAAAATAAATTCATTTTTATAAGGTTTTTTTCACACTATTTCATTAGGTCTTGGATGTGAATTCCTAGGAACAATATTTATTTACTGGAGTTTAAAGTTTTGAAAACCAACAGAATAAAGTGAAAAGAGGTATTTTCTTGTAAATCAGGCAGAAATAAAGTCCTCCCAAGAACAGTGCTTCCTGTACGCAGAGCATCACTTTGACACATGCTCAGCTTTGCTGGAGCTCTTCGACTGTAATCAGCACTTCAGAACTGTAGCTGTGGCATTATGTGGTCATTAAGCCTGCCAGAAAATCACAGCCTTTACTCTGAAAACTAGAACAAAATGCCGTCTTCACAGAACAACCACTCCCCTCAGAGCATCCCAGGCATTTTCAGATTAGCTGGCCATGAGTTTGATTTCCAAATGAACTGCTCTGGTCCACCAGGATACACGAAACCTTTGATAATCAATTAGGACTATCAAAGCCAAAAGCCAGCAGATGTCATAAAGGCCAGAGGCTCCCTTGTGAGGAAAACGAGGCCTGCTGTCCCCAATCTAATCTGGGAAAGGCCCCCCAAGAGTACATCTGTAACCACTCTACAGTTCTATCACAGCAGCCACCACTACCTCATGGCTCCACACGGGAAGGTATTCCAGCCTCTTGGAGACTATCTTGCTGTACATCTCACTAATTCCAGAGAGAACAAAACCAAGAACAAAATCCTTTCCTAACAACTGCAGGACGGGCCTTCATACAGCAGGGTTCATAAAGACCAGATGAAAAGAGACCAAACCAACACAACAGGAATATCAGAGAAAAGCCCACAAAACCCCAGGGCTATGCTGGGGCAAGGCAGGGAGGCTCTTAGGAGGTGCTCATGTCCTAGAGCTAACGGAGCGGGCAGAGGCAGGCACACATGGGGAGACAGCGCACACAGCCAAGTGCTAAGCAGACACACTGGGGGCAGACTGAAGGGAGGGCAGAAACCTCATCTGTACGGCAGGCATGATAACCAGTAGGAACAGGCTACAAGGGGCTGGAGGGGCCTGCTGCTTGGAGTGCTGGCTGCTCTGGCACAGAACTCAGGTTTGCTCACAACCACCTGTGACCCCACTTCCATGAGATCCAAGGCCCTCTTCTGACCTACCTTCAAAGACACTGGATGCATGTGGTACACAGATATGGAGGCAAACACCCATACGTATAAAATAAATGGATCTTAAAATAAAACAGCCGGGCGGTGGTGGCTCACTCCTTTAATCCCAGCACTCGGGAGGCAGAGGCAGGTGGATCTCTGTAAGTTCGAGGCCAGCCTGGGCTAAAAATGAGTTCCAGGACAGCCAGGACTGTTACACAGAAAAACCCTGTCTTGAAAAAAAAAAAACAAACAAACAGAAAAAAAAAAAAACAAAAAAAAAAAAAATTAAAACAAAACAAAAACAGTAGAAACTGGGTACAAAAATGGTGTAGTTCATTCAGAATGTTAGTGCATGGTCAGGAAATGCAGGAAAACTTGTAGGAATGAGACGACTTGGGGAGAGAGAGGCTTAATGACAGCAGAGATTCTGTTTGTTTGGAGACAGGGTCTCTCTGTGCAGCGCTGGCTGTCGTGGAACTCACCCTGTAGACCAGGCTGGCCTTTTGAACTCAGAGATCCACCTGCCTCTGTCAAGTAAATTTGCTCTTTGGAAACAAATCAGAAGTATGAAAGGACCATTCCAAATTCTTCTCTGCTTATACTCACTCCTAAAGATGTATGTAATATCATGACCAGGCATGTGCTAACATTCTCAAACTGAAGATTTAAAAAGCACATAAGAGCAATAAGTCAGCAAAGGAGACACCACCGGGTCCTCCCCGCAACCCCCCCCCCCCCCGAAAGAACATTATCTCTGAGTTATGACATGGTTTTATTCTCATCGTTGAAGGTGGGGCGGGAGTGGACACAATTCAAATGCAAACCCCACTCTGGTTCTTCTCCTTACAAAGATTTCAAATTTTTGTTTATTTGTTTCTTACTCTCCCATTATGGGCTGGAAGGTTCAATAGTTCAGCACAATAAGAAGCAAAAACAGTGATCTCTGCTGATCACAAACCGTGACAATAAGCAAGAGGAAAAAGTCTTTGGAAGGAAGAACATGCTTTCAGAACTTACCATCATTATTTCTATCACACTGCTGTTAACAATCATTCTCCAGGGTTTAAATTTACTGCACAAATGTACAATAGGAAATTTCAGCCCATACTTACTTCTAACAAGCGCGGAATCCAGCCTTTCCGGTATCCGTATGGGGGAGGCTCCCTTCGAGAGGAGACCAGTGAGGTCTGCCGTGATCGCTGAGATCTGGCTCTTTCTTCAGCTTCAAGTTGGTCCTGAGATAGCTGAGTGGGCGCAGGTAAAAAGCTACAGGAAACCAGAATTAAATACCAAATACAGAATTAAAAACCAAACACAATTATTACAATTCAGCCACAATTTTCCTTTGCTCAGGCAACTGACTTTTCAATGATTTATAGAAGCATTCAGTATTTATCACTTTCTTATGTGTGGAAAGGAAGTACTCAAGAGACATACAGTGAAAACCCCTTGACCATACCAAGGGCAAACAGTTGTCTGGACTTAAAACCTAACAGGTATTTTTACATGGTTGACAAACTACCAAATTCTGTACTTCTGTACTTTACACAGAGGCCAACCTCCAATGCACTGTTTCCTAAGAATCCTTCCTGATTTTTATTTTAACAAGGTCTAGTCAGGTAGCCTAGGCTGGTCTTGAACCTGGCACCCTCTGGCCTCAGCCTCTGGAGTTGAGTTTATAGATAAATGTCAACACTACTGTGCTTTCCTATTTTGGGGAGGAGACAGGGTCTCACTGTGTAGATCTGGCTGCTTCTCCAGTGCTGGGATTAAAGGTCTGCACCATAAGGGATGCACAGAAGTCATTTCCTGGTCTTATACTCTTTCCCTGTCCCAACTTGAAAACTGTTACTTTTATGTGCCTGACTTTCAACTATTTTAATGTTGATAAAAAGTGGCAAGAACTAGTCAGGCAGTGGTGTCACACACCTTTAATCCCAGCACTAGGGAGTCAGAGGCAGGCGGACCTCTGTAAGTTTGAGGCCAGCCTGGTCTACAGAGTGAGTTCCAGGACAGCCAAGACTGTTACACAGAGAAACCCTGCCTCAGAACACCAAACCAACCAACCAACCAACCAAACAAACAAAAAAACAAAAAAACAAAAAAAAAAAAAAAAAAAAGAAAGAAAAGAAAAATGCACAGCAATCTTGCCTACAGCCCAATCTTAAGGGCCAGTCGAGGGTGGAACATGCCTTTAATCCCAGTCCCCGGGAGGCAGAGCCAGGTAGATCTCTGTGAGTTAGAGGCCAGCATGGTCTACAGAGTGAGATCCAGGACAGGCTCCAAAGCTACACAGTAAAACCCTGTCTTGGGGAGGGGGGCAGGAAGGGGGGAAAGGCAAGATCTACAATAGACTAACCAAGAAGCAGATAAAAAGACTACTAGAGGCATATGTAAATATTTTCCCAAGGGGATCTAGTTTAGAATGAAATTTAAAACACAACAGGTCAAAGAACTACAGCAGAAATCCTGAACATGTAGCTACTTACCATTTAGTCAAAGAATCCTTTTTACTAAATTCTTCCTAAACTTTTTGTATTGTAACTATTACCACAAGGATATCCAAAGTACCTGCCCCCCCCCAAAAAAAAGATACCAGTAGGTAAATATTTTTAAGGAAAGATAGAAGTCAAGTTTCTTGTTAACTCCTGGCTACTCGAATAACATACTCGAATAAGCAGGGAAACTTAGTTATTTATTTAAAAAAATACATACTGATGACTTGGTGCAGGCAAGTGCTGGCTTGTAACAGTCCTGGCTGTCCTAGAATTAGCTCTGTAGCCCAGACTGGCCTCGAATTCAGAGATCCACCTGCCTCAGCCACCTCAGTGCTGGTATTAAAGGCGTGCGCCGCCACTACCAGGGCTACTGTTTTAAGTATTAAATATTCTCTTCAGGTTCAGTATAGAGATGTGTGGAGATGGATTTCAGGTGACCAGGTCCTTTAGCAAAGGCAGCCCCTGGCAGCAGAAGAGGCTGGAATATGGTAGAGACGCAGCAGCCATCAGCAGCAGAACTGAGGCGATACCTTACATTAATAAAGGTTATAGGGAGAAGGTTCTGTGCTTAGCTGGTTCGTGAAGGGATGAGGCATGTTCTCCACTACAGGTGCAGCCTCTGGGACCCAGCGCCCTCCCCTTCCCCCACCTGGGTGAGATTCATTTGCTGGGACAGTTCATGAAACTAAACCAACAAAACCCCACCAAAACAAACCAACAAAAATCCCAAAACACTGGCTGGTTTACAATTTTTAAAAATACAGGTTTATTTCACTTTCATGTGTATGAGTGCTTTGCCTGCATGTCTCTCTGTGCATCACATACACGCCTAGTGCCTTCAGAGACTGGGAGAGGGCATCCGATTCCTAAACTACAGTTACAGACGGTTGTGAGTCACTGTGGAGGTGCTGGGAACTGAACCAGGTCCTCTGCAAGAACAGCCAGTGCTTTTAACCACTGAGCTGTCTCTCCGGTCCACACCTGCTAGTTTTTATAAAGGACACTAAAAAACATACTAATGAACGCCAGCTCAAAGCTCTGTGGTCCCCAAGCCTGGCCATTTTGAGACTTCATCTGTCATTGCTTTGTTAAGCACACAATACACACCACACCACTGGCATTGTTCCTGAGTGCATTCGTTTCAAACTCCACCTTTCCCCCAATAACCCTACCAATCTATACCACAGTGCCCGAAGAACACTCAAAGGTTTGCTACCTGTAACACTGACAGTCTGCATAACTCACTCCAAGTTTTTTGGTTACTAAGGCTAGTACTACACAACTAAGCATTTTCTGTTGGCTGTAATTTCATTTCTGTTCCATTATTAAAATCCTCTGGCAAGGAACAGTTCTAAAGGCGGGGCTTATTTGGCTTACAATTCCAAGTCACAACCCACCATAGAACGTCAAGGCAGGAACTCAAACGGCAGCTAGTGAAATCTCACTCACAATCATGAGCAAGAGAGACTTGCTTTCTTGCAGAGAAGGAAGGAGAGAGAGAGAGAAGGAGAGAGGCGGCAGGCAGGCACCACATAAACTGCTTGATGGCTGGCAGACTGGCTTTATGCTCATCCAGCTTTAACTGTTCAGGACCACTTGCCTAGAGAATGGTGCTGCCCATAGTGGTGTGGATTTTCCTGCATCTACTAGCAAGAAAAACAATCCCCTACAGACATGTCTACAGGCCAATCTGATCTAGGCAATTTGTCGTCTGATATCTTTTTACCAGGTGTGTTAAGTGGACAGGCTAGTTGCTGTGTTCACTTTCTTTCTTTCTTTCTGGCCTTAAACCAGCTCTACAGACCAGGTTAGCCTTGGAACTCAAGAGACCCTCCTGCCTGCAGTTTTCATCTGTGTATCTACTTGTCCATCTTTCCGGTGGCAAAAAATACATTTCATTCTATACAAACAACCTCTAGCACAGAGTAGGACAATGAACAGTAATTCCCGGGACCAAAACGTCTTTAGGATTCGTACTGTTACTAGCCAGGGAAATACGAGAAGTGGGTTTAACAGGTGAAAGATAATGTCCTAAAATGAACATTTGCTTTACACCCAATCAGACTTCTCCTGCTGAGTTCGCATGGAAAGTTTTTCCACTCGGAGCAACTAGGAGTTACATAACTTTTTGGAAATCTCCCACTTAGCGTCTTTTTCTTAAAGGATGGGAGCACTTTACATACGGTAACCAAGGCAACCAGGAACAGCAAAAGTCGGAGGTGGTTCTATGTACAAAAGAAATTCTAAGGGCCAAAGTTAAAGCGCGGAGCATTTAGTAAACAGCAGCCCCTACGGCTGCCAATTAAAAAAAATTTTGGTCGGTTCTGAGACATCCCCAACTCCTTCTGCTTTTTGCAAAATCTTTGTTTCTGAAAAGAGAGTACTAGAGAAACGGGAAAGCCCAAAGCATACAAGCGGCTGGAAAGGCACACACAGGGCTGGCGCGCTTTGCTCAGCAGGGATAATTCAGCCGCTGCTTTCCACCGCGCATCGCGTCCGCCTCAGCTGGGGTCCGCAGGGCGCTCGCCAACCTGCCGCGCTGCTTACGCGAAGCACACGTGAGCTCCTCCGCACGAGGCCACGCCGTGGCTCTCGGCCCCAGGGAAGGGGGGAACTCAACCCGGGAAGCCTCTAAAGAAAGACCCCGGCTTTGGCGCGGCCTAGTCGCTAAGGAAGCCCGCGAGAGGTTCTAGCCATGGTCTCGGCCAGGGTCCCTCTGCGCCCCAGGCCAGGTCACTGCCCGCACAGTCTGGGCAGAAAAAAAGGAAAAGATGGGTACTCCCAGACCCTTCCGTATCGAGGACCCAAATCAACAACCCACCTGGTGAGCGCCATCTTCTTCCGCTTCTTCCAGCGCAAGCCACAGCGTCGCGGGGCGGGTCTTGCCCGGGAACGAGGAACACAATGGAAGAAGAACACTGCGCAGGCGCCCTGACCGAAAGGCCCTATGGGTTTTGTAGTTCTTTGAGCGGGAATTATGCTGGCCTCTCTTAAGGAGAGAAAGTGGTTTTGGAGAGTTAACAGCGACTTCCCTAACAAAGGAAATTTATTACATCTATGGGTTTTACAGGGGAGAGGCTCTCTGAGTTTAGCAGATCAGTAGTGATGATACAAGGTAGGATTTAAAGCCATAATTTGGGAAGCTAATACTATTATCTACTTCTACGTTAAGGCTGCTACACCTAGGATCTTTTTTTGTTTTGTTATTTCCGAGACAGGGTTTCTCTGTGTAACAGTCCTGGCTGTCCTGGAACTCACTTTGTAGACCAGGCAGCCTCGAACTCAGAGATCCTCTTGCCTCTGACCCCAAGTGCTGGGATTAAAGGTGTGCGCCACCACACCTGACTCAAGAAAGAATTATTGAGATAGGCTAGGTTTCTATGGTAATGAGAGACAAAAAAGGCTACTGAGGACAATGTTAAAATAGTTAATGTGGGAGACCAGTAAGGGATAGACCAAACCCTGGGATGTAGGATTGAAAGAAAGGGATGGAAGTGTTCTTCCAGACAATTCTCTTTTTTCCACAGAGGCTTATCATTTGGGGTATCATGATGGTTCCTCATTGCCCTAGGGGTATATAAAGAACAACAATTTTACTACAACATAATTCAGAAAGCAGATCTGTAAAACTGATTTGGGGACTCAGTAGGTAAAGGCTCTTGCTGCCAAGCTTAACTCCCTGAGTTCAGTCCCAGGACCCACTTGGTAGAGGGAGAAAACTGAGTCCATCAAGTTGTTCTCTGACCACAAAGGTGCTGTGGAAGTTACACACACACACACACACACACACACACACACACACACACACAAATTTATTTTTCAATGACTTGCAGTGGGCAGTGCTTTCGTTTAGTTCTGGGGGGTGTGGGTTTGGTTCATTCGTGCTGTCTTGATGCGTGTCCCTACCTCATGTGGTTCCAGATTCTGGTAAGTCATCTAAGTTGTCTGTGTCTCAGCTCCTGGCGATTTACAAAAGCAGAGGACCTAACTTCCCTATCTCAGTTTTCCCCCCTGAAAATGTAAAGATTTTAGGAAATTTAAATGAGCTAACCAGGGCTGTGGAGAGGACTCACACAGGACAGTGCTCAGTGATCAAGCATGAGACCCTGAGTTCAAGGCTCCACTCATAAAAGAAATACAGGTGGACTTGATATGGGTAAACTTCACTAGCGTAGCTTTGGTGAGCACTGACGATCACTAGCATCCGTTCTGGTCCCACAAGGACAACCAGAACAACACTGCATGTGGAGTGGCCCTGTGCTGACAGATGTTGCAGATGTTGCTCACAGTTCCACAGGCAGGTAAAGCCTGAATTCTCTGCCCTCAGAGAAGTGGTTCACAGCAGCCTTACCATAGCATAAGCCTTCAAAGTGTTGCCCGAACTCTGGAGTTGTCACATCTGTTGAAGTCTAATAGTTGAGATGAGTGACTTATGGGTGGGTGGGTCGCCAATAAGACTTGGTGTTCCATTCCTGCAGGTAGGAAGAGTATGCATACACTCTTGAAGGGAAATAGGGCAATGACTCCAGTTTTCACATGTGAGAGCTGATGAGGTGCCCATACTGTAAACAAAAAACACCAAGGCAGAATAAAAGCTCAAGTTTTAAAACAGAAACTCTGGATAGCAAATTCAGGAAAGGTTTGCAATGGTCTCAAGGCTGTGCGACACATTCTTTTATTTGCTGTGTTTTCAATTGCTCTTGCTGCCATTATTGTAGGCTGTGAGGTCATGGTGCTTTCCTTATTGACGTGGTTCTCTGGTGCAAGGTAGAGCTTCTCCAGCACACTGCTTTTCTTTTTCAGATGTCTTTCACAGAAGCTTCCAATCTTAAAATTAATTTTAACTAAGTATTAGTTTGCATTAAAGTGTAGTTAAAAAGGCTGCAAGGCTTCTTTGTAATTGCAAAAGAAAAAAAAACAGTGAAGCTTTATAACAAAGGGATTTAGCTGTCTTCTAGTTGGTTATCTGTCGTCATGGGACAGTCTGACATTATGTATATCTAAGAGGAACGTCTCTATTATTTTTTTTTTCTTTTGAGACAAAGAGGTTCTCATTGTGTAACTCTGGCTGGGACTTGGAATTAGCTGTGTAGGATTGGCTGGTCTTGAACTCACAGAGGTCCACCTCCCTTTGCTGGAGTTAAAGGCATGGACCTCCATCCCAGTGGTGCTATGGGAGGTCTTTCTGTATGCTGTGAATATGTGTTGCTCTCATTGGTTGATAAATGAAGCTGCATTGGCCTATGGCAGGGCAGGAAAAAGTTAGGCGGTAGTTCAGACTGAAGATGAGCCAAAGAAGGGTGGAGTCCAGGAAGTGCCAGCCCTCCAGCGAAGAAGCAACAAGATGCCAGCAGACCAGTAATGCCACGGCCACGTGACAACATACAGATTAATATTTGCAATTAATATTAACATTAAGCCTCTGAGTGATTATTTTATAAGTGGCTTCAGGACCGGGTGACTGGGTGGGACCAGAGAAACTTACAGCTACACAGTGGTATCTCTAATTTTCTTATCAAGCCAGACCTAATTTCCAGTTCAGAAGAAATTCAGGGAGTAGAGAGACCAATTTATACGTATATATATATCCATAAGTAAAACAGTGAAAATAAATCTTAAAAAAAAAAAAGAGCATCCGGGTGATGGTGGTGGTGGTGGTGGTGGTGGTGGTGGTGGTGGTGCATGCCTTTAATCCCAGCACTGGGGAGGCAGAAGCAGGTGGATCTCTGTGAGTTCAAGGCCAGCCTGGTCTACAGAGCGAGATCCAGGACAGGCACCAAAAAAGAGCAAACTTTAAGGAGACAGAAGTGGGTTAGTAGTTACTCAGGGCTGGGATAGGAAAGGCAGAAGAAAACTGTTAACAAGTATGAGTTTGTATGTGTGACAGTGGCAGAGCTCTGTGAATATACTTTTCAAAAACAACCCTTTAATTGGTAGATTTTATTATTTTTTTAAATAATTGTTTAGAGATTATTTTGAATGTATGCCTATGAGTGTTTTACTTGCATATATGTACGTGTACCTTGTGCATGCTTGGTGTCCATGGAGGTCAAAAGAGGGCCCCAGATCCAGACTTTCAGACTGTTTTATGCCACCATGTGGATGCTGGGAACAGAACCCGAGCCTTCTGAAAGAGCAGCAAGTGCTTTTTACCTCTGAGTCGTCTCTCCAAGCCCCACAATCAATAGATTTTAAAAAGGCGAATAAAGTTGGGGAGTGGGTGGCACACGCCTTTAATTCCAGCTCATGGGAGGCAGAGTCTATGAGTCTGAGGCCAGCCTAGTCTACATAGTTAGACTCCATCTCAATAAACACCCAAAAACCCAGGAAAGCCAAGTAAATTACAAAATGAAAATGAATTCACATGTAAAAAGTGTGACATGGTATTCACTGTTCCCAGATGATATTCAGGATTAGTTTAAATTCTTCTTTAAAAAGTTACATTTGAGCCGGGCGTGGTGGTGAATGCCTTTGATCCCAGCACTGGGGAAGCAGAGGCAGGTGGATCACTGTGAGTTTGAGGCCAGCCTGGTCTATGAAGTGAGTTCCAGGACAGCCAGAGATATTACACAGGAAAACCCTGTCTTGAAAACAAACAAAAAAATAAACAAACAAGTTACATTTGTTAGTCATTTGCTTTTTTCAGAAAAGAGAGATATAGGTTCCAGTCAGAAAACCACTTATGAGAGCTGCTTCTTTCTACCATATGGGTCCTAAGGCTCAACTCAGGTTGTTGGTATTGGCAGAAAACACTTTACCCTCCACTGGGTTATCTTTTTTTCTGTGCTTTTCCTGGATCTCGCTCTGTAGACCATGCTGGCCTCGAACTCACAGAGATCCACGTGGCTCTGCCTCCCAAGTGCTGGGATTAAAGGTGTGTGCCACCACCGCACTGGGTTATCTTGATGGCCTTTCGTTTGAATTCTTTTTAAAACTTTTATGACTGCCATGTGGTGGTGGCGCAGGCCCTTAATCCTAGTACTGGGGAGGGAGAGACAGCTGGATCTCTGTGAGTTCGAGGCCAGCCTGGTCTACAGAGTGAGTTCCAAGACAGCTAGGGCTATGCAGAGGAAACCTATCTCTAAAATAAAATTATTTAATTTAAAAATTTTATGTGTATGACTGTTTTACCTTCATATATGTCTGTGTGTGCACTGTGTGTGTGTCTAGTGAGGCTAGAAGTGAAACCTCCTAGAACTGGAGTAACATGCAGTTGTGAGCCGCGGTAGGATGCTGGGACTTGAACCTGGGTCCTCTTACTTTAGTTTTTTTTTTTTTTTTTAAATATTGTCGGCATTTTGTTTGGCATTGAGTTGTCTGAATTTACTCACGTGAAGAGAGTTGGTGCATTATATTTTAATGTGCTCTCACTCAGGAGTGTGCTTAGGTTTTTGACTTCTACCACTAAAAAAAAAAAAAAAAATCTTCCATATCTTCTACTAATATTCTGAAGTTGACTTTCCACAGATTGTACACATTTCTCAGGATATGAATTCTTAGGTATTTCATCTTTTTCTCTATCATGAGTACAATCTGTTTTTATGTGATTACAAAGCATAACAGTAATTTTTATTAAGTTAGCTAAAAATGTCAACAATCTAGTTTTGACTGCAGAAAGCATAGAGTTGGGGTCACCTTGCATTGGCTGAGACTATTCCTCCTTTGGACTGAGCTGTTCTTTGGTGGACGAGTAGGAGAGAAGCGTTTCTATTGGCTACTTCCCACAAGCTCTGAGGTTTCCTGTTTAAAAGCTTTGTGGCACCTGCAGCCCCCATTTCTTCCCAGATTTAATTATTCCTTTGGAGCACTGGTTCTGATCTTAAGGGGATATGAAACACGAGGATCTAATGGGGATGAAGCTTCAGGTCGGAGATAACGATTCTTTTTTTTCTAGTGAACAACTTGGCAGGGGAACAATTAACCCCTTGCTCTGAGCCTTGCCATTTATTTTGATCATTTTCATGACTATTCAGTGTTCTGTGGCTCAGAAGACAGTCATTTGATATCGGATGCCACTTCTTTACTGTCCTTTCCCTTTCCTGCAGTAATAAGATAGGTAGATGCCCCATTCTATCAGCATGGGCCTGCCTGTGAGCTGGGGATCTGTAGAGGTATGGTGTAGCTGGCTATGGTTTAATTACCCTGAAGGGGTAACAGTGGTACAGTCATAATAGTTACTGGGCTGGCAAGATGGTTCTGCAGACAAAGGCACTTGCTGTTAGGCCTACAACCTGCATTTGATTCCAGAGACTCACATGGTGGTAGGAGACAATAGATTCTTGAAGGTTTCCCTCTGATCTGCATGTAGGCTCTCTGGTGGGTGGGGGGTGCCTGCAGGGGATCCAGAGCTCACTTCTGACCTCTGTTGGTACCAGGCATGTATGTGATGTACAGACAGCAAAACATCCATACTCACAAAATTAAAATTATTTTAGTTAAATAATTTGTTCATTAAATTTATTTATTTATTTCAGTCTTGGCTTAGTTGGGGTTTACTATTGCTGTGTAGAGACACATAAATTCTTCTTCTTCTTCTTCTTCTTCTTCTTCTTCTTCTTCTTCTTCTTCTTCTTATTTTTTGGTTTTTTTGAGGCAGGGTTTCTGTGTGTAGCTTTGGAGCCTGTCCTGGAACTTGCCCTGTAAACCAGGCTGGCCTTGAACTCACAGAGATCCACCTACCTCTGCCTCCCGAGTGCTGGGATTAAAGGCGTGCGCCACCACTGCCCAGCTCACTTATAAACTCTGATATTTTTGGTTGTGAGCCATCTCTCCAGCCCATAAACTCTTACAAAGAAAGCATTTAATTGATGGTGGCCTGCTTACATTCAGAGGTTCAGTCCATTATGACCGTGGTGGGGAGCATGGCAGCATGCGGGCAGACGTGGTTCTGGAGCTGAGAGTGCTACATCTTGTAGACAACAGGAAGTCGACTGACTGTCACACTGAGGGAAGCTTGAGAAAAAGACCTCAGAGCCCGCCCCCACAGTGACACACTTCCTCCAACGAGGCCACACCTCCTATTAGTGCCACTCCCTTTGGGGGCCATTTTCTTTCAAATCACCAAGATCCCCCCACAGCTTTCCCTCCCTCCTCTCCTCCTCTCCTCTGATTTCTTCTCCCCACCTCCCCTTTACCTCCACTTTTTCTTTAACAATTTATTTATGGTGTGTATGTATGTACATAGGTGCATATAGAGGTCAGAGGGAACTTTCTGGAGTCAGTTCTCCCCAGCTACCATGTGGACCCTGGGGGTCAAACTCAGGTCATCAGGTTAGGTGGCAGGTGCCTTTACCTGCTTACTCATCAGCCCAACAAAAAACAGTTTTTATTTCTCCTGTTTGCTTGTTTTTCTTCCCCTTAAGACAAGGTCTTGCTATGCAGTCCAAGGTGGGATGGAATCTCGAAATCTTTTCCTGTCTCAGCCGCTCAAGTGTTGGGGTTCCAGGCAGGCATCACGACTTCCAGCTTGTTTCTGTTTTTGAAGGTCAGGGCCATTCTCAGGTGGTTCCTGAGGCTTTGAGAACACCAACCAGGTGCAGGAACACTTAGAGAATGCTTCTTGGTGATGTCGTAACCACTTATGGGTGGGGCCTAGGAGGACGTGCAGATGTTTGGGTGTTTGGCATGAGGATCAGGGAAGTTCTAGAGGCAGTAGACTCGACTTCTGTTATTTCTTTTATCTACTGACCTGACCTTGAACTCCCTGTCTAGACCCCTTCTCAGGGGTGGTAGTGTCTCTGCAGAACTCATTATTGCAGAGAAAAGACCACTGAGAGTCCAGCCCATGGCCAAGCCTTTCCTGGCTCCAGGTCCAGATGCATTTAATCTCTAAGTTCTTTTCGGCTCTCCAGAGATGCTTCAAAATGCCATGAACACAAGCTCCTAATATTGGGAAACTTCATTCTAACCCAGTAATATACCACCAATAACAATTGGTTATTTCTCCAGATGAAGGGCAGGAAACATTTTAGGGCTTTTTTTTTTTTTTTTGCGCATGTATATGTGTATGTGTATATGCACGTGAGGAGGGATTTATGTTTTTGGAGGTGCACGTGCATGTGGAGGTCTGAGGTTGACACTGTGTGTCTTCTTAGCTTACTCTTCCACTGACAGATGGAGGCAGGGGCTCTTGCTGTAAACCACCATCAGTTAAAAAAAATTATTTATTTTTCTATTATCAGTTTGATATAGTTTAAAATCTTATCCTAATAGTGAAATGTTTGATTGAGGCTTGCCCAGTAATTGAGTAAAAGCAAAACTTATAAGCCACAGTCATCCTAGGGTCCCCCCTGCTATATAGCCTCCATGGTTCTGTGGGTTACAGTCTGATTGTTCTTTGCTTTATATCTAGAATCCACTTGTGAGTGAGTACATACCATGTTTGTTCTTCTTGGTTTGGGTTACCTCACTCAGGATATTTTCTAGTTCCATCCATTTGCCTGCAAATTTCATGCTGTCATTGCTTTTCTCTGCTGAGTAGTACTCCATTGTGTATATGCACCACATTTTCTTAATCCATTCTTCAGTTGATGGGCATCTAGGTTGTTTCCAGGTTCTGGCTATTACAAATAGTGCTGCTATGAACATAGTTGAGCATATATTTTTGGCCCACCTGGATTTTTATGCGGGTTCTGATGATCCAAATTCTGATCCTCAGGCTCGTGCAGTAAGCACTTTATCCAATGAACCATCTCCCCAGTCCCATTTTAGTTTTTAAATAATAGAAACTAGTTTTGGGGGGGCTGGAGAGATGGCTCAGTGGCGAAGAGCACCGGCTGCTCTGCCAGAGGTCCTGAGTTCAATTCCCAGCATCCACATGGTGGCTCACAACCACTTGTAATGAGATCTGGTGCCCTCTTCTGTATACATAATAAATAAATAAATCTAAAAAATAAAATAAAATAAATAAAATGAGATCTGGCGCCCTCTTCTGGCCTGTAGATATACATGCAGGCAGAACAGTGTATACATAATAAATAAATCTTAAAAAAAAACGAAACTAAGCCAGGCGGTGGTGGCGTACGCCGTTAATCCCAGCACTTGGGAGGCAGAGGCAGGTGGATCTCTGTGAGTTCCAGGCAGGCCAGCCTGGGATACACAGAGAGAGATCCAGGACAGGCACCAAAACTACACAGATAAACCCTGTCTTGGAACACCCCCCACCCAAAAAAAAATGAACCTAGTTTCTCTGTGTCCGGTGGAATTCCCCTACTCCCTGCCTCCCCCAAAAAACCCACCTCTAAATGCCTATTCCTGACAAGGGTAAACTTAAATGTCTCCCAGTGCAATAAAGAGAAATGTCCATACGTGAGAGTGTTTCTCTGGGAGGGATCCAGAAGACTGAAGAAAGAAGAGGTCTGTCTTCCTTCTAAATGGATGGGGCCAGATTTAGCCCATAGGAAAACATTTTTTTTTTTTCATAGTGAGTAGACTTTGAGCTCCCCACCATGCCCTCCAGTTTGGAAATATCTAAGAAAACAGTAGGCTTAGATCCAGTTGGTGGGAAGTCCAACTGAAAAGAAAGGACATGAGGCTGACCTTGGACCTGCCAGGGGCCAAGGGACTGATGGAGGCTAGATGATGGTTAATGAAAGGATTTTCCTTGAGACGCTTAAGATTGGATTCCGTTTACAGTCGGGGAACCCTGTTCTAATATCAGGCACCACTCACCAGGTTGGCTAGAACCAGACAGACATAAACAAGCATAAATGAGAATGTGTAGTGTACAAAGTCGTGTGATAAAGCTCTTCCCGGGTTAATGAGACACACTTGTCTACTCACCCCAGGTAGGGAAGTCAGGGCAGACCAAAGTATAGATACCACGAGAGTCCAGCTTGGCGAACCAATGAATTTTATTGGGGTCACTCACAGGAGCAGAAATGACTCAAAGACAGCTGCAGCACTAGACCCCACCCCAGTGTGGGTGATAGCTCACAAAAGCTCAGAAACCTGGAGCTTCCTGCAGGCAGCTCAACAGGTTGGAGAGTGTCCCTTCCAAGGTCCTCAGTTGGTCTAAATCTCTTCCAGGCACCTCAGCTGGTTTCACCTTCATCCAGGCAGCTGGTCTGGTATCAGAGTCTTCTTTTATTCTTTTTTTTTCTTTTTTTGGTTTTTTGAGACAGGCTTTCTCTGTAGCTTTGGAGCCTGTCCTGGACTAGCTCTAGTGAGCCCCAGGGACCCATTTGTCTCTGCCTTCCCAGTACCGGGATTACCAAGACAAACCACCACACCCACCTTTTGTCTAAAGAGTGCTTGGGATCAGACTCAAGTCTTCTTATTACATAGCAACTGGCACATAGTAGTTTACTTTGCCCACTGAGCCATCTTGTCATTCCTACCTTTGATGTCTTTTACTATTTATTTCTGAGGTGTATGTCTTTTTCTGTTATGGAATAATCCTTCTGTACACTGTGAAAATGTGTTGCTATCATTGTTAATAAAAAGCTGATTGGCCAATAGCTAGGCAGGATTTTGGGGCAGAGAGAATGCTGGGAAGAAGGGCGGAGTCTGGGGGTTCGCAAACCAGAAGAAGCAACATGGGAAAGTTCATAGATGAGGTAAATGAGCCTCTAGGCAGCACTTAGATGAATAGAAATGGGTTGATTTAAGTTGTAATAGCTGGCTGGAGACAAGCCTAAGCTATTGACTGAGCATTTATAATTAATATTAAGTCTCTGAGTGATTATTTGGGAGTGGCTGCTGGGACACTATGCCTACATTTTTCTAATTCTTGGTGAGACTTCTTCAAGTGGCTGGATTCTAGTCCTTTATCTGTTCCCAGTATCTCCCATTATTCTGCTTGCCTTTTTGCTCTAGCAGTGTTATCTAAACAAAATAATTTAATTCTGCAGTTAGCATATTTATGAATATTTTCCATTATGGTTAGCATTCCTGTGTCTTGTTTGAGAAAGTCTTCCCTGTGCTAGGTCTTATCTTGTAGAAGCTTTATAGTCATTTTGCACAACATCAACTCCACCAGGTCAAATGGAATATGGTGTGTGATGTGAGATAGGACTCAGTCCAATTTCACTTTTTCTTCGTGGATGTTCAGCTTTATCAACCGCGTTTATTTAAAAGCCTGTTCTTTCTTGGCTGATCTGCAGGTCCCCTCTGCCATGTAGCAAGTGTCCACATATACAGATTTGTTTGGGGCTTTTAATTCTGTTCTTTACATTTAAAAATTTATTATTTTATTTTATGTGTATGGATGTTTTGTCTGTGTGTACATTTGTATACCACATGCATGCTTGGTGCCCATGGAGGCCAGAGAGGGTTTCTGATTCCTTGGGACTGGAGTTTCAGACAGTTGTGAGCCTCCATGTTGGTGCTGGGAATTGAACCCAGGTCCTCCTGAAGAGCAGCCAGTGCTCTTAACCATCTCTCCGGCCCAAGGTATCTTCTTTAATCACTCTCCAACTTGCTTTGAGACACGGTCTCTCATTGAACCTGGAGCTTGCCAATTCAGCAAGATTAGCTGGCCAGCAAGCCCCAGAGATCTTCCTGTCTCTGTTTCCTTAGTGCTGGGATTGTTGGCCTGCCCTGTTGCACCTGGCTTTGTACAGGAGCCCTGGTGAGTGATCTCAGGTCCTCAGAGTTGCAAGGCAAGTACTTTACTGATTGAGCTATCTCTCTGGCTCTGCACACACTACAAAACTCAGCCAGGTGTGGTGGTGTACACTTTTGATCCCAGCACTTGGGGGACAGAGGCAGGTGGATCTTTGTGTGTTTGAGGCCAGCCTGGTCTACAGAGTGAGTTCCAGGACAGCCAGGGCTATAGAGAGAAGAAGATTTAGCTGGGTGGAAGAGGGTAAGGACTTTCTTTTCTGTCTGGAAGTCAAAGAAGGAACATGGGCTTCTATTCACATAGCTTTGTTCTATTGACACTAGCATGGAGCTCAAGCAACAGTCAAGGCCAGAGCCCAGAGAATGGTAAGAACAGTCAGGCAGTCTGAGTTCTTCATATCTCCAAGCGCTCCAGCTACATCAGCTTGCCTAGGGGTTTCTGTTGCTTGAAGCTGCTCAACGCATCCTCATGTATCCACGAGCTATCTGAAATGCTCAGTGAAAAACATTCCCTATGCATAAAGGAAAATCACTATCACAAAACTATTAATATTCTTCTTCAAGGAGCCAAGCAACAATCGAGACAATAATGATGACAGTTATAGCTAACATTTACCAGGACAAGAACTGTCTCCGGGAAAGAATAGATAATATATCATAATTTAATCATCTCAGTCAGTGGCCATGACCTCTAAGATATGTGACTCTTTCTTGTTCATCTATTTGTGCTTCTGAGAGAGGGTCTCATTTTGTATTCCTGATATTTTCCCGGAACTCACAATATAGCCCAGCCTGGCCATGAACCAGAGGCAAAACTCCAGATTTAGCCTCCCAAGTACTCAGTTCACAGTGTGACCCACCAAAGAAATACCATTCTTCCCTCTGCTTTAGAGATGAGGAGTCAGGCCCAGAGAGACTCCATAACTCTCCCCATGTCATACAGCTAAGAGATACTAAAGACAGGCTTGTCTGGTTTCTACACACTTATCAGTTGCTTTCTTCACCTAGACACTTTATTAAATTTGGCAACTTAAAAGTGTTTAGAAGGTTGTTCTGAGTGCATCGGTATTTATGACTAATTGATTATATAACCAGTTACAGATTTCTTGCTGCTTGTGGCTGCACATTCTTAATCCAAGCACTCAAGAGGCAGATAGTGAGGCCCTGTCTCAGAAACAAAAACATTTTAGGGAAAAAGGAAGTTTCCTAATTACTCCCATTACTGTTAGGGAAGTGTATAAACCCTTTGTTTTGGAAAGGAATTTGGCAAGATTTATTTAGTACTTGAAGAATGTTTACATTCCCTCTTTCCCTCCCTCCTCCTCTTTTTTGATACAAGGTCTTTCAGGGTAGCCCTGGCTGTCCTGTAACTCTCTATGTAGAACAGGTTGGTCTCGAACTCACAGGGATCCACCTGCCTGTGCCTCCCAAGTGTTGAAATTAAATGTTACATTCTCTTTTTAAAAATGGAGTCTTTGCTGGGTTGGGGATTTAGCTCAGTGGTAGAGTGCTTGCCTAGCAAGTGCAAGGCTCTGGGTTCGATCCTCAGCTCAAAAAAAAAAAAAAAAATGGAGTCTGTGCTATGTTGCCAAGGCTAGCCTTGAACTCCTGGTCTTGAGTAGTACTCCTACCTCAGCCTTCCACGGTGCTGGCCCCGCAGGTGTGTGCCATGCCATTAATTCAACTTAGAAAACAAAACTGACAAACCATCAGTGCTGTCTCCAGTCAAGAGAGAATGTCAAGGATGTCTATAGCAGCAAACATTTTAGCAGCAAAAACTGAGGATTGAGGAGCTGGGGAGGTTGGCTCAGCGGCTGAGAGGGCTTGGCTGCCCTTCTGGAGGACCTGAGCTTGGTTCCCAGTGTAACAGGCCCCCAGACTTTAGCACAACTGACACCATGATGGAAGGACCATTCAGGCCATGAAACTCAGCACAGAGACAGCACCACCTGCCAAAAATGAAAACAAAGACCTCATCCATCGAAGTCCATAGTTCTGGGAAAGTCTCTAAATGTACTAACCTTGCTCTTTGGCTCCTGTAGTTCTGCGTCTGGCTAACTGTTCTTGCTAAGCAAAGTATGTCAACCAAGGATGTGGTTTTGTGCTTAAGAGCTCACCCCGAGAAAGGCTCAGGGCTACACTAGGATCTGGAACACTGGCAGGCTAACAAGGACTTTCTATTGGCTTAAAGCCATGTCTGAGTAGTGTTCTCTGGTGGATACCTCACAACCCCAGCACGGCAGGTGACTCATAACCAATGGAGCACCCCTAACCATGTGGCATACACTCACCCAGACATATAATCAAAAAATAAAGAAGAATGATTTAATAAATTTTAGGAACTAAAAATACAATTGTAAACATTAACAATAATAGTTTGAGACTTTTTAGTGGCAAGAGAACATATGCCTTTCTTGAATTAAGCAGATTACAAATTAATATTCACAACAGGATATATGCAGTAGGTGCCATTTAAAAAGTTAGAAGGGTATACTGTAAAATGATAGAAGTGATTATCTCTGAAAGGTAGGATTATGTATTTTCTGAAATTAAAGGTTTTTAACATGAACCTGTAGACTATTTGATATATGAAAAAATTTCAAACCTACTCAAAGGTAGGGAAACTAGAATGTAACATCATCATTAATAACATTAAAAATTATTTATTTTCATGTATATGGTTGTTTTGCCTGCATGTATGTCTGTGGACCACGTGTGCCTAGTGCATGAGGAGGCCAGAGGGTATCAGATCCTCTGGGACTAGAGTTACAGATGGTTGTGAGCTGCCATGTGGGTGCTGGGAATTAAACCCAGGTCCTTTGTTAGAGCAGTAAGTCCCCTAAACCACTGAACCATCCTTCCAGCATCCCCCTTTGTTTATTTTTTTGTTATTCATTCACTATTTTATCAAAGAAGCTGGATTATTTGACTTGTAGAGTTTCCCACAACCTTGATTTAGTAACTTCTTATTTTTTATTACATTCATTTAATGTGTGTGTGTGTGTGTGTGTGTGTGTGTGTGTGTGTTCACACATGTTCATGCCATGGTGTATATGTGGAGGCCAGAGGAATTCCTTCTATCCTTCCATCATGTGAATTTTGGGTATCAATCTTGAGTTGTCAGGCTGGTCATCATGTAACATCTTGAAGCTATTCACCACTTTGTACAGAATTCTGTCTGTTTCACATAGATCCTTCATTAGATATAAAGACCTGATAACATCCAGAGATTTGCTTTGTTTTGCAGTGAGGTGGGGACAAGGCTAAAACAATATGGGGGTGTTTGTATCTATTTGAAGGACGAGATGTCTTGCTAGCTATCACTTATGGTTGATGTTACACCTGTCAATCATTAAGGCTTGCAAGTTGGTGATGGTCTAACTCGGCCATTTATTTTCCCCTTTTCAACTGGAATATTTCTTTAAAGCAAGACATAGTGGCACACATCAGAAAGTCTAACACTAGAAAGACAGAGGCTGGAGGATCAAGAGTTCAAGGCTAGCCTTAGCTACATGAGGCCCTGTCTCAAAACAAACCAAAGAAAACAAACAAATAAACAAAACAACAACCAGCCAACCAACTAACCAATCAGAAGAAAGAATCCCACATAAATTTCCTTTCATTAACTGTTTTATTGCCTCTCAAAATAGAGCACTAAGGAAAGTGTTTGATTCTCTTATTTCTTATTATTATTCTTATTTATTAAAATAAGCACCGTCTCAATATTTATATACATAAAATATGTGACCTATAAAATATATACATAGATATTTTTGTGTGTGACGTACTGGTGATAGAACCTGGGGCCTTATTCCTGCTAGACAAGAGATCTACAACCGATTGGCATCTCCAATCATCCTGCCCTCTGCTTTAGTGATGAGTATCAAACTCAACCCTTTGGTTGGCAAATATTACCACTGTGGTAAACTTCTATCGTCGTGACCAAGCACCTGCCTTACACAAATTAAAGGAGGAAAGATTTAATTCCTACCTTTTTTTTTTTTTTTTTTTTTTTTTGAGACAGGGTTTCTCTGTGTAGCTTTGTGCCTTTCCTGGAACCCGCTCTGTAGCCCAGGCTGGCCTCGAACTCACAGAGATCCGCCTGCCTCTGCCTCCCGAGTGCTGGGATTAAAGGCGTGCACCACCACCGCTCGGCGTTAATTCCCACTTTGAGATGGTTCCGTCCATGGTCCTCTGGCTCCATTGCTTCCAGTCCCTGCATGGTGAGGCAGAACAGCACGGCAGAGAGCCTATGGTACAGGAAAGTGGTTTGCCTCTCGGTGGACAGGAGATAGAAAGTACGAGGAAGGGGCTAGGATGAAGGCATTCTATGCAAAGGCACGCTTCCAGCGAACTACTTCCACAACAAGGCTTCACTCCCACAGTTCCACTACCTCTCAATAGTTTATTCAAGTTCTGAATCCACCAGTGTACTAATCTGTTGGTAGGTCAGAGCCCTCAAGAACCAGTTGTCTCTGGAAACTCCCTCGCATACGCATCCAGAGCTGGGCTTGGTGAATCTCCTAGGTGACTCCCAGTGCAATCAAGCTGACATTCAAGATTACCATCACAAACATTGAGCCACATCCCTAGCCCCTAACAACCAGGTTTTAAAAATAATTATGTGGTTTCCTAGCAGCTTTCAGAGGTGACTCATTATTTTTGTATCATAATGAACTCAAGCAGTTAAAAATAGTTAATGTGTTTTAATCCATTTGTTTTTAGCTCATTTAACATGAATTATCTCACTTTTTTTCTTGTTTTTTTCTTTTTTTTTTTTTTTTTTTTTTTTTTTTGAGACAGGGTTTCTCTGTGTAACAGCCCTAGCTCTCCTGAAACTAGCTCTGTAGACCAGGCTGGCCACGAGTTTAGAGAGATCTGCCTGCCTCTGTCTCCTGAGTGTTGGGATTAAAGGTGTGTGCCACCACTGCTTGGTCCCTCACTTTTTTTTTTTTTTTTAAATCTTTGAGAAAGAGTTTCTCTGTGTAGCCCTGGCTGTCCTGGAACTTGCTCTGTAAACCAGGGTGACTTCAAACTTAGAATCTGCCTGCCTCTTCTTCCTGAATGCTGCGATTAAAGGCACACATCACCATGCCCAGCACCTTTAATGAATGGGAGGTTCTTTATGTTGGATTCAGAGTCCTCTCTGTGTTGATATTGTGTTCCCCAATATATTGTGCACCTTAATATAACTTATCTGGGGTCAGAAAACAGAACAATCGCTAGATAGACATAGGGGCCAGAAAATGGTGGCACACACGCCTTTAATCCTAGCCTTCTGGAAGCAGAGATTGATCCGGATCTCTGTGAGTTCATAGCCACACTGGGGACAGCCAGGCATGGCGACACACGCCTTTAATCCCAGGAAGTGAAGGCAGGAAGCAGAAAGGTATATATGTTGTGAAAACCAGGAACTAGAGTCTGGTTAAACTTTTAGGCTTTTAGCATCAGTTCAGCTGAGATTCATTCTGGATGAGGACTCAGAGGCTTCCAGTCTGAGGAAACAGGATCAGCTGAGGAACTGGTGAGGTGAGGAAGCTGTGGCTAGTTCTGCATCTCTGATCATCCAGCGTTCACTCCAATATTTGGCTTCAGGTTTGATTTTATTAATAAGGACTTTTAAGATTCCTGCTACATCTCTCAACCCAGTTCTGGTAGAAGCTGACGGGTTCCTTGCTTTCTGGTTAAGCAAGATATGATGGATAATTTGAGTATGGTTTGCACCCTGAAATTCAGACAGGAGTTTAGTTTCTGGAGTCATATGCTAATGGCTCCAAGATGGTAGGAACTAACCTGACTATAGCATTTAGAGGTGAGGCCTTTTGGAAGTGATCAGGATTAGATAAAGGTCTTTAGGGTGATATAGCCTGGTGCCTCATAACATGGCTCAGCCGTTAAGAGCACTGGCTGCTTTCCCACAAGGCTTGGGTTCACATTACCAGCATCCACACGGTGGCTCACAAGTATCAGTAACTCCAGTTCCAAATGATATGATGCTCTCTTCTGGCCTTCATGGGCACTGCACACACATATATGTATACACACACACACTGTTCACAGATATATGTGCAGGCAAAACACCCATACATATAAGATAAAAATAAATCTTTTTTTTTAGGTGGGAGAAACACACACACTCTCACAGCCATGTTGTGATACAGCCAAGGGGGCCTTTACAAAGTTATAACCACGCTGTTTAACTTTTAACGTTCAATAGTTAAGAAACTTCTCCTTTTAAATTAGGCTACCTCATTCACTCCATTGTAGTAATGAAGAGTTAATATAGGAAATATGCTGAAATTATCTTATATGTTTCTATTGCTTAGACATAGAATAAGCCATTTCTTTTAGTGGTTTTTATTTTTATTTTATTTTTTGAGACAGGGTTTCTCTGTGTAACAACCCTAGCTGTCCTGGAGCTCACTTTGTAGATCAGGCTGGCCTTGAACTCACACTGACCTGCCTGCCTCTGCTTCCGGAGTGCTGGGATTAAAGGTGTGCGCCACCACTGCCTGGTGGTTTTTATGTTTAAAATTTTGTTATTATTAATTATTACTGTGTGTATGTGTGGGTCTGCATGCCATAGTGAGCATGAGGAGGTCAGAACATAACTTTGTGCCGTGCGTTTCCTCCTTCTACCTTTAAGAGGGCTCCAGGTATTGAACCCAGGTTATCAGGCTTGCATGGTAAATGTCTTTATCCCCTCAGCCATTTCTCTGGCCCTAATTGGTTTTTAAGAAATTGGGCCAGTGAATTGGCTTAGTAGATAAAGCCTGATGACCTGAGTTCAATCCCTGACAGCAGCTGTATGGTGAAAGGAGAGAACCGACCTCCACAAGCTCTCTTCCGGCTTCCAAATGTGCATCATGGCACTTGTATTTCTGCCCCATACATATGTACACACACAATACAATAAACAAATATGACTTAAACATGAAAAAAAAAAAAAACAGAAAGACATGACCCTGCATGTTGAAGAACAGCAAAAAGGAAATAGTTCTAGCCATCTCATCAAGCTCAGGAGGAATTCCTGCATCTCTCTCTCTCTCTGTCTCCCCCCTCACATCTCTCTCTGAGAGGAGGGAGGGTTTATTGTGGCTTCCTGTTTGGGGAAGACATGACATCAGTCAGGCCAGCTGAAGTAGAGTGAAGAGGAAGAGGGGCTGTGTATAACACCCCAAGCTCCGCCCCCTTTGGCACACATGTCATTCTGTCTTATGGAAATGACCCTCCAGCCACCAAGACAATCTTAAACTTTGTTCAGAAAACTTATTTATGTAAAACACTTTTTTAAAGGCTGATATCTTTATTATGCATATAGTGTTCTGCCTGCAGGCCAGAAGAGGGCGCCAGATCTCATTACAGATGGTGGTGAGCCATCATGTGGGTGCTGGGGATTGAACTCAGGACCTCTGGAAGAACAGCCAGTGCGCTTAACCTCTGAGCCATCTCTGCAGCTCTAAAACCCTTTTCAAAGTTCTATATGTGAGATGAGCCTTAGCTTGCAGAAAATGAATGTGGAATTAATACTTTTATAATATAATAATACTTTATGTGCAACAGCACTAGCTTAGAAAAGATTCATCTAGAGAGCATGTTTTGGCTGAGCTTTCAGGTCCCCTCTCCAGGCTGGCCTTGAATTCATGATCCTCCTGCCTCAGCCTCTTGAGTGCTTTCATTCCTGGTGTAAACCACCATGTCCCACTGTATTGGGTCTCAGCCTTGGGGTATTGTTTTAGGTCAACTTGACACAAGCCAGAGTCATTTGAAAGGAGGGAATGCCCAATTGAGAAAAACGTCTCCCAAAGCTTGGCCTGTGGGCAAGTCTGCAGTGCATTTTCTTAATTAGTGATCAATGTGGGAGGGCCCGGCCCGTTTTGAGCAGTGCCATACTCGGGCTCTCGGTCCCAGGTGCTATAAGAAAGCAGGCTGAGCAAGCCAGGAGGAAGCAGTACTTCTCCATGCTGCTGCATCAGTTCCTGTCTCCAGGTTCATGTCTTGAGTTCCTGTCCTGACTTCCTTCAGTGATGAACTGCGAGTGGAAGTGAAAAAATCCTTTCTTCCACAAGATGCATTTGGTCATGGTGTTTCATCATAGGAGCAAACCCTAACTAAAGCAGATGTTAATCCACTAGGCCTGTGCACCAGCCCCAATAACCTGCTCCCTGGAAGAAAGAGCCTCTGTATTGTCTGCTCATGCAAGCCGTGTCCTTGGAGGCCGGAAGAGGTGGTCCGATCCCCTCGGACTGTTACAGATGTTTGTGAGCTGCTGTGTGGTGGACGAACATGAGTGTAGTTGACCTATACCACAGTGATTCTAATTGTTAATTTAAAAAAACCCTTCAAAAATGTATTAGTTGCTAATCCATGCTTATTGTCAAATGTAAGGACTTACATCCTGGAGTTTAGCAAAAGGGGCATGAGAGTTGGTGCCAAAGCTCATTCTCTCCTCCCCCTCCTGCAGAGATGCCGACCTCCCCACCTGCGGCCATCAGCACATAGACCCTTACTCTCTCAGGACGCCGTTGACCTCAGCACGACTGACATTTCCAATGGCCTGACTCTCGTAGCGAGAGAGTCTTTGCCGCCTGCGCTGCCCACATTTCCTGGCAGCAGAAGGCTGGTATGAGATTCATTTCCCAAGACAACTAAAAAAGACACCAAAGTCCCCAGTCTGCATCTCACATGAGCCCTGTTCTTTGGGTGCAGAGGGCTCAGGAAGACAAAGCAGCCCTCATCACTCACAATGGTTTTTTTTTTCTCCTTCTAATTATAGAAAACATTTAGCTATTGTTCTCCAATTGCTCACTGCAGTTGTGTTTGGGCATTGTCCTTGTGGGTCCCCCTCCCCCCCTCCTTTGGACAAAAGCCTGCTTTCTTGCTTTCTTCTTTTTCTTGTTTTTGAGACAGGGTTTCTCTACATAGCTCTGGCTAGTCTGGAATTCACTATGTAGACCAGGCTGGCCTCAAACTTACACAGACCTACGTGCTTCTACCTCACAAGTGCTGGATAAAGGTGGGCAAAGCCTGGTTTCTGCTGTTTCTCCCGACCCACCTGCATATCTCCCCTCTCCCTCTCTCTTTTCTGTCTTGGCCCATTGACACACCAGAGCCTCATCATTCTTGATGAGCAGAAGAACACAGTGTGGCATTTTGGGAGAAGCCAGTTTACCTCCTCTAGTGGTTCTCTGTTACTGTGACAGTTAATTTTGACTGACAACTTGACAGTACTTAGAACCATCACAGAAACATACCTCTAGGCATGTCTGAGGGACTTTGTAGATTAGGTTAGTTGAGGTGGGAGTCTGCTCTCAATGCAGAAGATCTACTCTATATTAACCATCTAATAGGCTGAACAAAAACGGAAGAAGATGGCTGTCTTACTCTATTTCCTGGCCCCCTGAGGTGGCCATCATCGTCTGTCACATATTCCTATTGCCATGGTGTTCTTCACACAATGGCCCCCATAGGGAGCAGCACTATTAGGAGGTGTGGCCTTGTTGGAGGAAGTGCATCACCGTGGGGGTGGGCTTTGAGGTCTCTTATGCTCAAGCTAGGTCCAGTGAGGCACAGAGTTGCTTCTACTGCCTGTGGATCACAATATCGGAATCTCAGCGCCTTCTCCAGCACCATGTCTGTCTGCACACTGCCTTGAAGATAATCGACTAAACCTCTGAACTGTAAGCCAGCCGCAATTAAATGTTTTCTTAATAAGAGTTGCCATGGTCATGGTGTCTTTTCACAGCCATAAAAACCTAATTAAGACAGCTCCACCACACTGGCGGCTGGCTGACTATGGGCAGAAACCTTTAAAATCATGAGCCAAAGTAGATCTTTCTTTCCCTTCTTAAGTATTGGGACACAGCAAAGAAAAACTGACATACACATTCTGGTTCAGGTATACACTGAACAAGCCCATGTAGGAGACAGAGGCTGCTGAGCTCTGGACAGAGCTGTACAGAGGCCTGCTTTCCAGAGCACAGGGAAAAAAAAAATCAATGCAGAGGCTTACTCAGTGGTACACTCCACACTAGTCTTGATTTTTCAGCGTGTGAATATCTACAGGAGATCAGAACTTGTTATAGATTTGAAGAATCATGGACTATGAAGGTTGGAAGAGCCCTTGGAGTTCTACCTCTGAAATTTTTCTGCTTTACAAGAGAAGACCCTGAGACCCAGTGGTCAGATAGTAGTATGTACAGGGTTGGAACTCAAATACCAACTTGTCTCTTAATTTGGGAGATGTGATCAATGACTGGCTGTTCAAAAAGAATTCCCGTTCATCCTTTTGCTCAGTCCCTATGAAGGTGGACTGGAGACCCTAGAATGTAGCTTTCTTTGGCTTCTGATGTTTGCCTCAAATGATTCTCTTTCTGAATCCATCATTGGCCAGCGTGGGCCTCCTATTCCAGAGGGCAGTCTCGGAGATGAAGGCTCACGGGGCTTGGTCTCAGCTTTGTGTCTATGGGGTGATCTTGTACAAATACTTAGGTCTTCGGACCATATTTTGCTCAACTGTAAAATGGGGGGGGGGTAATAATGATAGTGATAGCATAGATCATGAAGAGTAAATGCAAAAATATACTTAAAGTTTCCAGATCAGCATGGTACATGTATACAAATATATAGATATTTATCCCACGCTAAGAAACTTGTTTAGGATTCTGATTCATACGGGATGCTGGGGAGAGAACTCTGTTGGGTAAAGTGCTTGTCTTACAAACATGAGTATCTCAGTTAGACTCCCAGAACTGCCCCCCTAAAAAAAAAGCTAGGTGTAGTAGTGCAAATTTGTAATCCTAGCCCCAGGGAGCCACCCACAGAGGGATTCCAAGAGCTTGAGGGCCAGCTGGCTGGCCTACTTGTCCCATTGCAAGCCAATGGGCTTTTGTCTAAAAAAAAAAGGGGGGGGGATGGAATGGCACCTAGGGAAAGACATTGAGGTTGTCCTCAACTGCCACATGGACATGCACCCATTGTACACTCCCAGCATGTGCACCTGCTCACGCATGCGCGCGCGTGTGCACACACACACACAGATACACATCTACCCATGTACACACACAGAAGAATTCATATATTTTTTGCTGTAATTGTGATGGGTGAACTATTTTTACAAGGGAATTTTCTTCTTAGGACAGATGAGGACAGTGATGTTCCTGTGTGCTATGCCTTTTGTGGGGTTCCTCAGCTTGACTGTTATGGTACTCCAAACCCCAGGTCAGAAATTCTAGATTACTCACTGTATTGGCTGATTTTAGGTGTCAACTTGATAGATAGAAGCTAGAATCATCAGAGAGGAAGGAGCCTTGGTTGAGGAAATGCCTCCCTGTGACCCAGCTGTGAGGTATTTTTCTCAATTAGTGATCAATGGGGGACAGCCCAGCCCATTGTGGGTGGTGCCATCCCTGGGCTGGTGGTCCTGGGTTCTATAAAAATACAGGCTGAGCAAGTCAGGGGAAGCAAGCCAGTCAGCAGCACCTCTACAGGGCCTCTCTGCATCATCTCCTTCCTGCGGGTTCCTGCCCTGCTTGAGTTCCTGTCCTGACTCTGTTAATGATGACCGGCAATGTGGAAGTATAAGTTGAATAAGCCCTTTCCTCCCCAACTTGCTTTTGGTCATGGCGTTTTGTTGCAGCAACAGACACCCGATCTAGAACATTTCCATTGATTTGGTTCCTTTCAGGCATCAAAAACACAATCCTTTAGCCTTCCATCAGGCCCAGGACAGCTTGACTGCATTGTAGGGCAGGCTAGGCAGGTGTCCTCAACACACTCTAGGTACTTAGAAATTGTCCAGACCCAAGAGGCCTTACCCCGCCTTCTGGGGCCTTGCTTCTGCTCTTCCAGTCCTAGCACACCAGTGCAGCTCAGGTAGAGATTGGCATGTGAATGTCACAGCACCCTCTGAGGGAGCTGGATCATGACCAGCTTGAGTCTGAGCTCCGGGCAGTTCCTGCTGGGACTTTCTGTCCTGGGCAGGCCCTGACACAAGCCTCCTGGCTTCCGTCAGTGCTTCACACTGCTGCTTTTCTCACCGAAGGGCACTGTTCACCTTTGGGTGTCACACTGGCTTTGCTACTTCCCTTACCACAGTCTCCTTGTTCTTTCTTTTGCCCCGAACACAGGTGTCTCAGTTTTTTTTTTTTTATTTTTTTTTTTATTGCAGTGAAGAGACACCATGACCTTGGCGACGCTTTTTTTTTTTTTTTTTCTTTTTGGTTTTTCAAGACAGGGTTTCTCTCTGTAGCTTTGACGTCTTTCCTGGATCTCACTCTGTAGACCAGGCTGGCCTTGGACTCACAGAGATCCGTCTGGCTCTGCCTCCCGAGTGCTGGGATTAAAGGCGTGCCCCACCACTGCCCGGCTTCACAGCAACTCCTATAAATAATAATAATAAAAAAAATTGAGGGTGTCTCACAGTTCTAGAAGTTCATTATAATCATGAAGAGGAGCATGGCAGCATGCAGGCAGAAGTGGTGCTGGCTACATCTTGACCAGAAGGCAGCAGGAAGTCAAATGACTGTCATACAGTGTGGTGATATATTGTGTCCCCCAATGCATTGTGCACCCTAGTAAAGCTTATCCGAGGATCAGAGGAAAAAGCCAGCCACTATAGTAAACATAGGAGTCAGGCAATGGTAGCACACGCCTTTAATCCATGCATTTGGGAGGCAGAGATCTATCCCGATCTCTGTGAGTTCAAGGCCACACTGGGAACAGAGCCAGGCATGGTGGCATATGCCTTAAATTCCAACATTAGTTAACCATAAAGGTCTGGAGGGCTGTACAGACAGACAGGAAGTAACAGAACTGAGCAGGAAGAGGAAGTGAGATGCAGAACAGAAAGGCATATAGGCGTGGGTATACAGGAAATAGGTCTCTTGGGAGACTGAGGTGTCAGTAAGGTAAGGTTGGCTCTGGCTTGTTCTATTCCTCTGATCTCTCAGTTTTAACCCCAGTATCTGGCTCCGGGTTTGTATTAATAAGACCGTTTAGTAATTCATCTTACAGCACCGAGTGAAGCTTGAGGAAAAGACCTCAAAGCCAGCACCCACAGTGACACACTTCCAATAGACAGTGCGGCCCAGGTTAAAGGTGTGCCCTCTAGCCTTAAGGTCTGAATTAAAGGTGTGTGTCATCTAGTCACCTCCAACAAGACCACACTTCCTCCAACAAGGCCACACCTCCTACTAGTGCCTCTCCCTATGAGCTTACAGGGGCCAAATTCATTCAAACTCCCACAACAGGGAACAGTTTCCTCATTACTTCCTCTACAGTGACTTTGTTTACAGCCTTAAAGAGGAAGCCTGTGCTTTGAATCTTCTTGCAGATGGTTCATTTCTGGAACACAGACACAAAATCTTGCATGAAATTCTAAATACCCAGTCACCAACCTCCGGTCCTGCTACAGCAGAAACACAGCTGGGGTTGGGGGAGATTCTAAAATGTTCCTTTTCTGGCTTTGGTTGCTTAGTTGCATTTTCTATTGAGTGTCTCTGGTCAGACCCCCCCTCTCTACTGGACTCCTCTCACACACTGATTAATACCTGAACCCTTCGAGCTCTATGTGGTGGAGCCCAGCTCGGCACTTCCACCTCCTGGCACATGACTGTATTGGGTTCCTTCAGTTTCTCAAACACACCAAGCTTTCCTCCTCTACCTGTGAGTCTTTACACTTGCTGTTACTGCTCTCTGGAACATTCTTAGCCCTCTCCCTACCTCCATGGCCGACTTCCTAACCCGTCAGGTTGTGGTTTCCCCAGAGACGTCTTACTTGACAATGCTATCCAAAGAAGGGATGGGTGGCTTCTGCCCAGTTTCTCGCTGTCACTCTCTTGCTTCCATCCTTCCCAGAGCTTCTTATATAGCACACAACTGTCCTGTTACATCTTTATCATTTTCCTTCCTTCTCCACCTTAGCCCAACGATGCGCTCTCTCTCTCTCTCTCTCTCTCTCTCTCTCTCTCTCTCTCTCTCTCTCTCTCTCTCCAAGGGCAGGGACTTCGCCTCTTGTCATTCCGTCTTCATCATGGAATAACGATTGTATGTCAGACACCATGGATCCAATTCCTTGGTGTCCTACAATTTATATTCTAGCAACAGACAGGCAAAACTATTTGAAGAAGTGGATGATATCATTCCAAGTAAGAAGTGCTATAATCAAGTGTTGTAAGGGGAGAGAGTAAGTCTCGGAGAATATGAGGGTGGCTGGGCAGTTGCAAACAGGGATGGTGTCTTAGTGTTCTATTACAATGATAATACACCATGACCAAAAGCAACTTGGGGAGGAGAGGGTTTGTTATCCAGGTCAGTCAGGGCAGGAGCTCAAGGCAGAAACCTGGAGGCAAGAGCTGATGCAGAGGTCATGGAGGGGGTTCTGCATACTGGTTTGATACTCATGGTTTGCTCAGTCTGCTTGTTTATAGAACCCAGGACTACCAGCCCAGTGGGGCACAGCTCACAATGGGCTGGGCTCTCCCACATCAATCATCAATTAAAAAAAATGCACCACAGGCTTACCCAAATGTTGTAGTTGTAGAATATTATTTTAAGGTGTGTTACTTTTGTTTATGTTGCATTTGTTTAACTCTAGGATGCTGTGTTACTGTGCCTGTCTAAAACACCTGATGGGCTAATAAAGATCCGAATAGCCAATAGAGCAGGAGAAAGGATAGGCAGGGCTGGCAGGCAGAGAGGATAAATAGAAGGAGAAATCTGGGAGGAAAAAAAGATCAAGGAATGAGAGAGGAAGGAGGAGGACGTTAGGGGCCAGACACTCAGCTACACAGCCAGCCACAGAGTAGGAGTAAGAGAATTACAGAAGTAAGAGAATGGAAAAGCCCAGGGGCAAAGGTAGAATGGATAATTTAAAGTTAAGGAAAACAGGCAAGAAACAAGCCAAGCTAAGGCCAGGCAGTTATAATTAAGAATAAGCCTCTGTGTGTGATTTATTTGGGAGCAGGGTGGTGGCAGGCCCCCAAAAGGGCAAAAACAAATAGTAACACCCAAAGACCAATCTGCTGGTGATATTTTCTCAGTTAAGGTTTCCTCTTCCAAAAGTACTCTAGCTTGTGTCACGTTGACATAAAACTGGCCAGCACAGATAGCCTGAATGTGGAAGTGGCATGAGCACAGAGAACAGATATTCCAGGATGGAGCAAACCCTTGAAGATATGGGGAATAGCCAGTGAAAGGGCAGCAGCCAGCTTGGTAGGTTGAGGAATGAAAAAGAAGCCGCCATAGTTGGAGTGTGGTGAGCCAGGGGAGAGAAGCCTGGGTGAATTTTTCTATTCCATGCAATGTGACAGCTCTGAACATCAATATTCAGTTGCCAAAACACTCTCTTGATTTTCACAAGAACTTCTTAAGTAGGGGCCAAGAAAATGGGATGCTTATCAAGAAGGAAGTAAAGAGCTCATCAAATTAGAAAATCTGCTATAAAGTACATGGTGCAAACATAATTCATTGAGTCCACACTAGTGTTGTTAATCTTGGCTATAGACTAAAACCCCTTGGAAGTTTCACAAAGTGCTATATTTGGATCCTGCCTGTTGAAGCTGGATTTAACAGTTTCAGGGATGGCTTGGGAGGATGCTTAGGGCTTTGTAGATGATTCCAGTGTGGCTGAGAACAACTCTCATTGCATCTTCCTTGCTAGAACCCTTCCCTTGACTGGTGTGGTGGTTTGAAAGAAAATGGCCTCCATAGGCCCATAGGTAGTAGCACTATTAGGAGGTGTGGCCTTGTTGGAGTAGGTGTGGCCTTGTTAGAGGAAGTGTGTCACTGTGGGGGTGGGCTTTGAGGTCTCCTAGGCTCAAGCTATGTCCAGTGTATAGAAGACTATATACAGTCTTCTGCTGCTGCCTACCGATCAAGATGTAGGACTCTCAGCTCCTTCTCCAGCACCATGTCTGCCTGCATGCCACAGTGAAGATAATGGACTAAACCTCTGAACTGTGAGCCGGCCCCTATGAAATGCTTTCCTTTATAAGAGTTGCTGTGGTCATGGTGTCTCTTCACAGCAATAGAAACCCTAACTAAGACAACTGGCCTGGTGAAATCACCCATGGACCTTTGGGAGATTATTGAAGCCCAGACCCCAAACTAGACTCCAAAATAAGTATCTTGTGCATGTGTAGGGGTAAGGGCTCAGCCACTACTTGTTTTACGAGTGCCTCAACTGCCTGTCTGCTTGGGAGCTTCTTACACTGGCCTTTTGATTTTTTTCCTTCCTGCTTTGTCTTTTGTGTTCTCCTTGGGCGAGATGCATTTTTAATTCTAATTTTTTTCTTGTAATTTTCATGGGATTTCAGAAGGGAGAGGATCTAAGTAGGTGTGTTTAATCTATCAAGTTTAATTGGAAGTCTGCAAACTTGAGAAATCAATTTAATTAAATTTTAATATGAAAGTTTACACATTCACTATACAAATTGAAAGTGCTTTACACTTTCCATTCCTCGGCGATAGCTACTGGCCTGTAGCTCTAGCAGTTTCTTGGTTAAGCTTACTGTTTAATTATAGCAACCAGATTATGTTTTTTCCCCTCTGCCTCACACATCCTAGGCAAATTCATTCATTTTCTCTCATCTGTTGTTTAAGATTTATTTCTTTGTTTTCTGTGGCCCTGGGGATTGAACTCAGGACTCTGGCTATGCTAAGTGTATGCTGGATGGCTGGGCTCTACTTCCAGACCCTAAAAAATTAAATATCTCTGCCTTTTGCTGTACTTTGCTCAACCTTTAAAATTTTGTAAATTTCTTCTTCTTATTTTGTGTATGTTTGTGTGCCTGTGTGTACATGCACATGTACTCATGCCACAGCACACATGTGGAGGTTAGAGGACATCTTGGTGGAGTGGAGTCTTTCTTTTCAGCAGTATGTAGTATGATGATATGTGTAGGATTCAACACATATCGTCAAGTTTGTCTAGCAAGCACACATTTACTCACTGAGCCGTCTCACTGGCCTCATTCTGTTCCATCTCAATGCTTTTGAGTGATTTTCTTTGTAAATGGAGGCGAAGTTTTCCTGTCCCAACTGCCTGGTTCCAAGTAAACACACAAAAGCTTAAATTCATTACAAAATGATTGGCAGACAGCTCAAATTTATTACTACCTAGCTCTTACTTTTAAATTAACCCATTTCTCTCTTTCTTCCTTCCTTCCCTCCCTCCCTCCCTCCCTCCCTTCCTTCCTTCCTTCCTTTCTTTCTTTCTTTCTTTTTTTCTGAGACAGGGTTTCTCTATGTAGCTTTGCGCCTTTCCTGGAACTCACTTGGTAGCCCATGCTGGCCTCGAACTCACAGATATCTGCCTGTCTCTGCCTCCCAAGTGCTGGGATTAAAGGCGTGCATCACCACTGCCTGGCAAATTAACCCATTTCTATCAGTCTACATATTGTCATGTAACCCATGGCTTTATTGGTCCTCTGACATCTTGCTTCTTGGGTAGCTCACTGACATCTCTCTTGACTCTGCCCTTCTTCAGTTTGATTGTCCCACTGAATTTTATCCTGCCTTGCTATAGGCCAGGCAGCTTTATTATTAACCAATGAGAGTAATACATATTCACAGCGTACAGAGGATCATCCCACAGCATTTCTCTGTTCCTAGCTTGTTCCCAAACACAAACCTTTCCTCTGGGGAGTTCCCTCTTCAACTTTTAATTCCCAGCCTACAAGTCAACTTTTAGTTTCCTCTTGGACAGAATTAATGCTTCCTTCTTTGTGCCCTATACCACTTGATTCATACATAGCTTTACCGTTTCTTGCCCCACCTGGACATTATTGATCATACTTCAGTGTATGACCTGCAAACTTGAATTGGTGAGGACTATGTTGGTCATCTCTATGTCACCACTGTCTGTGCTGTGGCCACCTTCTCTCTATATCTTTTTTTTTTTAAAGTTATATTTATTTATTTGATTTTATAAATGTTTTGCCTATACGTATTTGTAGGCACCACATTATTACTGTTATTAACGAGGCAATTCCACGCAATTTATCTGGTCATCAAAAGAGGCTTATTTCTGGGATAACTTACAGCCAATAAGGGTTGGCTACAGGATCTGGGAGAAATGAGATACCATCCAGCGGAGAACTCTGGCTTGGTGTCCCATCCATCTTCCAGGACTACGAGGTATCCAGAAGGGCCAAATACGTATGCACCTTGAGTCTTAAGGGGCTCCCTCTCAGCCATGCCCCAGGGGCAGGTCAGCCCCAGGGGCAGGTCATAGGCAGGTATGGCAGTTATCTGCTGTCGCTCTAGGGGCAGTGTTTCAAGGTCGAAGCTGGAACAGCTACCCACTACACCACATGTGTGCTTGGTGCTCACAAAGGTCAGAAGAGGGCATTGGGATCCCCTGGAACTCAAGTTTCAGGTAGTTGTAAGTTGCCATGTGGGTGGTGGAAAATGGACCTGGGTCCTCTGTAAGAGCAGGAAGTGCTCTTAACGGATGAGCTAGCTCTCCAGCTCCAGTCACTTCCTTCCAGCCTTTATGTGGCTCTTTCCCCTTTTCTTAAAGTATCTTCCCAATCCCCCCTGCCCCTTTTTGAGACAGTGTTTCTTTATGTAGTCCTGGAACTTGCTTTGTAGACCAGGCTAGCCTTGACCTCACAGAGCTCCATCTGCCTTTGCCCCTCCAGTGCACCACCACACCCAACTATGTGGCTACTTCTTTCTGATGCCTTTCAATGAAGCTAAGTTCTTAAATTTAATACAGTTCAAATTTATCAAGGCTCCCATTACAATTTGTGCATATGACACTTAAGCCCTATCTTGAGCTCATGAGGATGTTTTCCTTTAAAACTTACCTTAATTTTCTCATTGGCCTCTTGACTTCAGTTAGTTTCTGCATGTGGAGCTAGTTAAAGGGTCCAGCAGATAATTAGTGTTCAGCTCATGTCCTGAAACCCTTTGTCTTCCCTCAATGACCTGGAATGCCTGCCTATCAGAATCTAGCTTCCACAGAGGTCTGGAGACTTCTGGGCTCTTTAGGAGATTCCATACTTACACCTATGTCAATGTCACATAGTCTTAATTTTCATAGCCTAATTGTACATGTGGAACATGGAGGTCCAAGTTCTTGAAGCATGTTCTTCTTCAGAAATGTTTTGATTATGCTTTATTGACAGATGAATCCCCCATTCTATCTTTGTCTTTCCACAGCGGGAACAGCTTCTGATGTTTACAGAATGGGTGCCTCATAATGTTTTCAAAGTACATCTTATAAGTCAACGTCTGGTCATTAGAGGTCAGTACATCAGGATCACAGATAACTCAGATCCATCTGTGTATCCTCCTCCTCCTCGTCCTCCTTCTTTTTAAGCTGAGGATCAAACCCAGGGCCTTGCGCTGCAAGCGCTCTACCACACTGAACTAAATCCCCAACCCCCATCTATGTATTCTTATTATTTAACAACTATCAGTAAATTTCTTCTTCGACGACTCATTCTGATGCCTGCTTAAAATCTATAGCTCCATAATTGCATCCTCCCACTAAATACGAATCCATAACCTGCCTTCTGAAAAACATTCTAAGATTCCGTGTCGGTATCTCAGGCAGAGAAGCGACACAGACTCCGCTCTGGCTCAGGATGGAGAGTCTCAGGACCACAGTGGCTCTGACTGGTGTCAGTGACCTAAGGAACCCAGGAGAACTACAAGTCCCGGCAGCCCGCGCGGCACCGGCTTTCAGTAAGCGCCCGGGTGGCGGAGGCACGGTTTCCTGGAGTTTGGGATCCGGGCTGCGGCGGTCCTACTTCTCTTCCCGCCGGGTGAGTAGCACCAGCGCAAGGAGCCCGGGCAGACCTGGTCGCCAGATCGCGCCGCACGTGGAGCGCGGAGGGAACGGGTGCAGACGTGCTCCTCGCTTTCTGAGCTCAGGCTTTGCAGCCCTGGCGAAGCTGGGTGGAAACTCAGGGCGTGTGACCTTGTCACCCTGGCAGGCGCGACCACGTGGCTTAGGTGACTCGCAGTGCCCCGCCCCCCTTCTCTACGCTTCTGTAGCTCGGTGTCCTAGCGGTCGTTAGCGGGGACTGGTCACTTTGGTGGTCCAACCTTGTGTGCACCGGAGTAGGCGGTTTCGAGCGGCTCCGCCAGAAGCATTCACACCTTGGTGGCCCTGTGGGCTCCCACGCAGAGGTAGCTGGGGCGGTGAGTGTGGAGTGGTGAAGTACAGGGGCTCCCCAGAGAGCCGGTCACCTACGCTTGCAACAGGAGCCAGTCTTACTTCTGATCCTGAGGACGCCTTTCCAGCCCCGCGGTGCTTCCAGCTGATTTGTGGAGAGAAGCCTGTTAGAAGACACCTAGTACAGCTGTCCCAGTGGCTTTTACTTGCCACCAAGCGGGAAGCTTAGCGGTCAGTGGGCACTCAAGAAATAATTGCTGAGTTGACAGGACTTAGATTTTTGTCCCTGCTTCAAGTTTTTTTTTTTTTTTTTTTTAGCGTCTTCTTGTCACTGTAGTTCTCAGGCTGTATAGTGTGCAGCCGAATTGTGTGGAGGGCTTGTTACTCTACAGAATTCTGCCCACTCCCCTCCCAACTTCTGATTCTAGTATGGTATTTGAAGTCTGGAATCGGCATGTCCAACATGAATCCTGGAGATGCGTTGTTGCTGTCCTGGGGACCATTATTTGAATGCTACTGTTTTATAACAACAACAACAACAACAACAAAAATCCATAAATTCTTCATACCTGGTTATGTTTTTTTTTAATTAAAAAAATTATTTATTTATTCATTTATTTATTTATTTATTATTTTTGTCCTTGTTTACCAGCTTCACTGTTGTAGTTGGACCACCCCTGGGGATTGCTTTACACAGTGCACGCTATCATACCCCCCCCCCATTATGTTACTTATATATATTCATGTAGTTTCGTCACTTGGGCCATCTTTTCCCCCTGGGTTATATCATAATTTCTTTTACTGTGTTATTTGCTCGGTTGGTATTCAACAGGCCGTATGGTGTGAGATTATTATTATTATTTTTTTTACCTCTGCTGAGAGAATTTGCGTTTTCTTTCTTTCCAAATTTACTCCACCTCCCTGCCCCATTTTTGTCAGAGAAGGTCCTGGGGAGTGAGAAGAGTACTTGGTTTTGTCATCCATCCTTGTCTTGTTCAGCCCCGATAGGACAGCACACTGGGTCACCTAGGTTTCAATGTCCACGACAGAGAACCACTGGCCACCCCAGGACCCAGCCAATTGTGTGTTCATATCCACCTGTTGCTTTGGTGGCGGAGCAGACACATCTGGCTGGATCCAAGCTTTTGCTCCATTGGCTCCTAACCCTTGCGTGGTTCCTTCCACTTCCTTGTGTGTAGAGGGAAACTCCAAAGGTGTGTACCTGAGGATCTGAGCTGTGCAAGTAACATGAGCTATGAATGTAAGCCCTTTGGGAGGTTCACTCTCTCCTCGTATCTGCTGCTTGCTCTTTGCTCTTGGTCTTACATCGTTAGTCCCCCTTTCCTAAGATGAGCTGAATGAAAGAAGGTGTCTCTTCTGTGCCTCGGTGAGATTTATTTTCCTTATCTGCTGATGAACCTTGGCATTGGTTATGTATTCCTTCATTTAATTAGTATTGATCTGAGCAGCTTCTAGCCATTACACGCTAAGACATATAGGTAAAACCTTGCATTGAACTTGACCACTATTTTAGGGTGGGGAAGACTGTGAGCCTCCTTAGGTCAACTGTCCCTGGGTATTGACTCATCTTGTTTGTTCTCTCCAAGAGTATTTTTTGGGTCTTTTCTGGTTTGGAGAACATCCTTGAAAAAAAAAAAAGTGATTATTTGCCCAGTCTCTGTGGGAAATGGGAGGTAGCTAGGGTTACTTTTGGGGAAAATTGAATTTGCTCCTTAAGTGATTTTCCTTAGCGGTGTTTTCTAGTTCACTGAGTGGGGATGAGTGGGGGTGTAATTTCAGGTCTGTATTCTTAGGATGCGGCCTGGGAAGGGGGCAGCCAGGAGATGGTAGTTGGAAAGGCCATTTACAGTAAGTGCTGGATTTCATATTTAGTTCTGTCCTTGAGATGGACATTTTTGTTTGACCATCAACTTCCACTTGTACAACTTTCTGATGTATGTTGTCATGATGAACTGGGGTGTCTCCTCTGGCCTAGGGACAAAGAGTTCATTCTTCCCATTGATTTGACAGTTAAAAAGCCACATCAGTGCTTCAGGCTCTAAAGTGTTATTTCTAGCGAGGAATATTGCTTGATCTTTGACATGCTATTGATTTCCAGAGCTGCAAACACTGCCTCCACAGGCTTAGCACTTTGGGGGCTTGGTTGCAGGTCAGAAACTATGGTTTCTGTCTGCAGCAGCTGTATTTACTTCAAGCCAGTAGTAAGGACTTAATGCCTTGAGGTCCAAGTATCCCTATCAAAGAAAGAGATATGTCATTAAAGAAAGAGAGAAAGATGGGGCTGGAGAGATGGCTTGTGGATATGCGCTCAGATGTGTTGCTTATCTGGGGGTCTTGAGTTTGGTTCCTAGAACCTACATTGGGTGGTTCACAAATGTGTAACTGCAGCTCCAGGGCATCTTATGTACCCCTTCTGACCTCCATGGGCACCTGAACACATACACACACAGACACACACACACACACACAGACAGACACAGACACAGACACACACACACACACACACACACAGACATATAGAGACAGGTATGCACACAGACATATACACATAGACAAACATATACAGACACACACAGAGAGACACAGACACACACATATATAGACACACATACAGAGACACACAGATGTGGACACAGACACACATACACAGACACAGAGACGCACACAGAAAAACACACAAATACACACACATACAGACACATACATAGAGACAGAGAAACACACACACATACACACACACAGACAAAAACACAGACACATATATAGACACACACAGACACATACACACAGACACAAATATACAGACATACACATAGACACACACACAGACACAGACACAGACACACACACAAACACACGCTAAAATAAATCTGAACATTTGCAGTGGAAAGGCCTGTTCATATCATTTCTTTACCACTTTACTGGCTGAGCCACTGGGGCCGAACACTCACTCTCTGCCTTCATTGTCCTTACTTATACTTGAGACTATTGCTTGTCTTGTCTCACTGCGCTGTGTGAAATATTAACAAGGTGAGTGTACCGTGTAGTGGGATTAAAAGTGTGTACCTCCCGAGCCCACATGTGTGTTGACTCTGTAAAGGTTAATTTTTGCTCTAATATTATCTAGTGATTACGTGTTAGGCTCTGGGTAGTCTCAGACCTCCTGCAAGGTGTGTGCCTTATGAGAGGTAAACAGGTGAAAGTCAAGGCAAGCAAACAGAGCAGGGCAGGTGATTCATTAGCAGGGGCCTTTGTAATGAAAGGCGTTTTTCATTGACAGACATACTTCACGCGTGACAGGCCTTTTAAAATACCCCGAGGGAAGCAGCTCATTTATATGTTGAAGACTCTCTGACACCTTATGGAAAACTCCAACTCCAATTTATCTAGACACAGTTTGGCTCTTATTTCATCTATTTTATGTATTTCAATTCCTACCACTTTTATTACCGAGGACATTTGTTTGAAAATGGGATTGCCTCTTTGCTCCTTTGATACTCAGTGGTAGTCTCAAGGGTAGAGAGGACTGCAGGCTGTTAGGGGCTGCTGTGGAGGATGGTAAACAGGAGGGTGGGGTTCAGAGGAGCAAAGGTTGGGAGGTAGTATGGGGGGAACGGAGAGAGAATGACTATCGAGTTGGAGGTCCGGGGTATATTCATCTAGAGACTCAAGTTACTGGTTCTGCACAGGCCTCATGGGGAGTAGAGTTGATCCATTTGTTGATTAATTCAGTTAGTAAATGTTTTTGGACCACTTACAATGAGCTAGACTACCGTCTGGCATGTTACATCCTGGGGGCCACATTTGGCCTGGCCCATTGCTTTGCATGCTGTGGTTTGGTTGCCTTGCACTAGAGTGAGTGCAGAGTTGAGTAGTTGCCTCAGAGGTAGGGTAGCCCCCAAAGCTAAAAGTAGTTACTGTATGGCCTTTTGTAGGAGAGCTTGCTGGCCTCTGTTCTAGGCACAGGGAACAGCAAGGTGGAACTCTTGGAGTGCAGTCTTGGATGTGTTGGAAAACTAGTAAGTTGGAATAGAGTGAGTGGAGGGCAAGGTGGACAGGCCAGAGATCCTTTGAGAAATCTGGAAGGCAGATCTGTTAAGACCTTGGCTATTTGTGAGTGAGTTGAGGTGATTTGGATAGCTGAGTGCACAGAAGTGAATAGTTGGACTTAAATTTCTACATGCGAATTAACTCGGGGAAGCTGAGGGTTGAAACACGAATTGCTAAATGGTCTTATAATTAAAAAATCCTGGGTTGGGGGTTTAGCTCAGTGGTAGAGCGCTTGCCTAGCAAGCGCAAGGCCCTGGGTTCAGTCCTCAGCTCTGGAAAAACAACAACAACAACAACAACAACAACAAAAACAACCCTGCCAGGCAGTGATGGTGCATGCCTTTGATCCCATCACTCAAGAGGCAGAGCCAGGAGGATCTCTGTGAATTCAAGGCCAGCCTGGTGTACAGATCCAGGACAGGCACCAAAGCTACACAGAGAAACCCTGTCTCAAAAAAAAAAAAAAAAAAAAAAATCCCAAGCTAGATATTAGGGAAAATGCTGAAACATTAGAGGGACAAAGGGACAAGCCATTACCATGTCTTACTTCGCCAAGTCCACAAATCCTCTGACTGAATGTCTCCAAGTCCTCAGCCAAAAGGGGTTCAGCTGAAAAGGCTCTAGTTCCTGTCTCCTCACGCTTTATATACCTTTCTCTGCCCAGCCATATTCCTTCCCAAGTGCTGGGATTAAAGGCGTGTGACTCCCAAGTACTGGGATTAAAGGTGTGTGCCACCACTGCCTGGCTCTGTTTCCTCTCCTAGACTGAATCAATCTCATGTAGTCCAAGGTGGCTTTGAACTCACAGAGATCCAGATGGATCTTTGCCTCCTGAGTGCTAGGATTAAAGGTATGTGCCACCACTGCCTGACCTCTATGTTTAATCTAGTGGCTTGTTCTGTTCTCTGATCTGCAGGCAAATTTTATTAGGTACACAATATACCACAGAGAGTAGTTTGGAGTTTGAGGATAACCTTGTCTACATAGTGAGATCCAGGCTAGCTAGGGCTACATAGTCTCTATTTCAAACTAGTCAGTCAGTCAACTAACCAACCAACCAACCAACCAACCAACCAACCAAAAAAAATCTACTGCAGGAAGAGAATTGCTCTGTCTAATAGCTGACTTACTGTGTTTATCTCTAATTTTGTCTTGAGGTCTTAGGGCAGTGATTCTCAACCTGTGAGTCACGACCCTTTTTTTCATAGGGGTTGCCCAAGACCATTGGAAAATATAGATATTTACATTACAATTCACAACAGTAGCAAAATTAAAGTTATGAGATAGCAACAAAAATAATTATATGTTTGGGGGTCACCACAGCATGAGGGACTGTATTAAAGGGTCACAGCATTAGGAGGTTGAGAACCCTTGTCTTAGAGGAATGGCTGTGTCTTAGTTAGGGTTTCCATTGCTGTGAACAAACAACATGACCATGGCAACTCTTATAAAGGAAAACATTTAACTAGGGCTGGCTTACAGTTTCAGAGGTTTAGTCCATTATCTTCATGACAGTATGCAGGCAGACACGGTGCTGGGGAGGTAGCTGGGAGTTCTCCCTCCAGACTGGCAGGCAGCAGGAAGAGAGAGGACCTGGCTTGAGTATTTGAAACCCAAAGCTCCTCTTCCCCCACTTCCTCCAACAGGGTCACACCTCCTAAATCTCTCTCAAGTAGTGCTATTCCCTAATGACCACACATTCAAATATATGAGCCTATGGGGGTCATTCATATTCAAACCACAACAGACTATATCATGCTCCTTCAGGGGACCAGATGTTGTTCCCAGCACCCATGTCTAGTAGTTCCTAACTGCCTGTAACTCTGGCTCCAGGGACCCTGACATCCTCTTCTGTCTCCCACGGGCACCTAAACATGTACAGATCTATATGTATACACATAAATACAATAAAATAAATCTTGAAAAAGAGAGAGGCGAGAAGCAGAACAGGTAGGTAAAGTAGGAAAGGTTGGAGGAAGGTGCTATATCTCAGTGCAGACGCACAAGCTGTGTTGAATGCAAGCCTAGGAAGCCAACTATGTGCTCTTTAAAGAAATGGTGTAAAGTCTAAGTTGAAAATAAAGGACTGGAAAAAGATGTGCTTTGTGTATATTTAAACAGAGGCCTGTGTCTATATTTATGAAGCATGATTCAAAATAGACTACAGAGAAATTGGAGACAAGGCCGTTTGTAGCAGTAGCTTCTGTGCAGAGAGGAAACCAAGTGACAGAATGGGGCCAGAGCAGAAACTTAGGAGGTGATGACCTGTACATTGCTGCTGCGTCTCTCAAGCCTTTGCACTGACGGGAGGCTTGGTGATGTTCCTTTCTGTCTGGCGCTGGTCCCTTGGCACCTGCTGCTGGGTAAAGGGCTTTGGTGGGATGCAGAGTACTCAGGGATTGTTGAGGAGGTAAGGCCTTGGGACGAAGTGTCCCCAAAGAATGGCTGTGTCGCCACTGTGAACTGAGGAGGTATGAGTAAAGAGGGTAGGGTCTTTCTGCCCAGCGGTATAAGTTCGGTACCCAGTAGGCCTCCCAGGACTGTGTACGGACAGAGTAACATCGTCATCCTCCAGGAGCACATTCTAAACTATCTGACTGTAGTAACCGTTTGGACTGTCAGCTAGAAATGGAGGGACTACTGGCTGCGTCTGCCTACCTACCATTTTGTCAGGAGCCTGCCAACTTCCGGCCTGTGCCTCAAGGCTGATGGTGACCGTGGCTGTGTGCTGTTGTAACAGTAGTTACAATTGACAACAGTGGCCATGCCTTTCCTGTTCTTCCTATCTAAAGAGCTTTACCTCTTCTGGATCCTTTACTCCTTGACTCTAATTCTTGCTACTCCCTGGCAGCTCTGATAATGTGCTGTGTATCTTTTTGCTTCCTTTCTGCCCCACCCTAGAGAGTAAGCTCCACATAGGCAAGGGCTGTCTTTTGTTCAGCTCCTCTGTGGTAGCTAAGACAGCACCTGGTGCTGTCGAGGAAGGACGCTGGGAGTCAATTTGTACCAGGTGCTACACCAAGCACTTTATGTGATTATTTCCCCTCATCTTGATTTCAAGGTAGGCTGTTATCTTGTTTTAGAAATGAAGAAACCAAGGCCCCATGAGATTAAGACTATGACATAGGGTCATACAATCTGTGAGTGGCAGGGCTGGGATTTGATTCTGGATGGCTGCTCTATGAACTCCTTAATTGCTAACCTTTCTTGACCTTTCTTTCTTGCACAGGGTCTGGGGACATGGCCAGAAAGGCTCTCAAGCTTGCTTCCTGGACCGGTGTGGCTCTTGCTGCCTCTGGTGTCTACCTCTACGGTAACAACTACTTGGACCCTAATGACTTTGGCGCCGTTAGGGTGGGCCGAGCTGTTGCTACGGTAGGTTTCTCTCCTTTGGGGGTTGCAGAGGAATTACAGCATTACTTTAGGTGTTCATAGGTGCGGCAGGTAGGCATGCTGACATATATGGACATACAGGTATGTCAGCTCTGTGTAGCTGGAAGTTTTCCTGTGTTCCTCCCGGTCTGCAGCTGCTCAGATCTGAGTAAACACACAGAGGCTTATATGAATTAAAACTGCTTGGCCATTAGCTCAGGCTTACTTCTTACTAGCTCTTACACTGAAACTCAGCCCATTTCTGTTAATCTATATGTCACCATGTGTTCCAGAGTTTTACCTGTGTGCCATTACATGTTGTTGTTGAAGTTTTCCTGTGTCCACCTGGTCCTGTAGCTGCTCAGACCCAAGTAAACACACAGAGACTTATTACTTATAAATTGTATGGCCGTGGCAGTCTTCTTGCTGTCTGTTCTTATATCTTAAATTAACCCATTTCTATAAATCTATACCTTGCCACATGGCTCATGGCTTACTGGTATCCTTACATCTTGCTTCTCATGGTGGCGGCAGCTGGCAGCATCTCCTGACTCAGCCTTCCACTTCCCAGAATTCTCCTCTCTATACTTCGCTTATTCTATACTTATAGTATATTTGCCTATACTATACTTCCTGCTTGGCTACTGGCCAATCAGCATTTTATTTATCAATCAATCAGAGCAACACATTCACAGCATACAGAAAGACATCCCCAGTGCTCCCTGGACAGTGGGCTGGCATCTCCTGACTCAGCCTTCCTCTTTCCAGAATTCTCCTTCTCTGTTTATCTCGCCTGTACTTCCTGCCTGGCTACTGGCCAATCAGCATTTTATTAAACTAGTGTACAAAAGCCTTATCCCACAGCATTTCTCCTTTTCTGTTTAACTAAAAAGGAAAGTTTTAACTTTAACATAGTAAAATTATATATAACAAAACAGTTATCAAGCAAGAATTACAGTTATAATATTTAGTCTGTTTGTATTTGGCAAAATTAAAGATTATATCCTATCCTGTATTTGTGAGTCTAAGGTTTCATATCTACCTTATCTCTTAGCATAACCAAGGAATATTATAATTATAACTATGTAGTCTTCAACTACATCAAAGACCTCAGAAGGATACATTATTATCTAAGTAAACAGGAAGAGCATTGTAAGCAACTTCCAAAAATCTAGAATGACAGAGACATTTACCTGCCTGGACAGTTACCCAAAGTTCCTCTGTAACGTTGGGGCATCCATCTGTAGCCCATAGGCCTAGTCTCTCAGTCATTTTTTTCCTGCTGTGTTGTCCTGTAGAATGTCTGGCAGTTTCTTCTGCAAAGCAGGAACCTGAAGAACCATCTAGCCTTGCAAATTTCAGTGGTTACTTCCTATGGGTCCTGCATTTCTGGTTTATACAACATTTTGTTGAGCAGCCCAGGCAAGAACAGTTTCTTGTCCAAATGGCTATTTTTGCCAAGAAGATAAACTCCATATGGAGTGTCTTCAACGCCCATCTTCCTCTTTGAAGTAAATCAGTGCTGCCAGGAGCAGACATGTCTAAATTTTTAAAACATTTTAAATGCCATATTCTGTAGGTCTTTCAAGTGTTTAAAGATAACTACCTAATTGAATTATATCTATGTATACCTAGAAAACTCAACATGACTATAAGTTTGACTATCATAGAAGACTAATTATTAATCTGTATTTCTTAATTATCCATGATAATTCAAATGAGTTATATAAACATAATACCTTAAACAAGAGTAGATATGTATAACAAAATTAACTTTAAATTTGTATCAGTAAACTAAAATCTATACCAATGTAAAACATTTTAAACAAGTTGCTCTTTAAAAGTAGGTTCAACAATCTACCTTTTTATCCTATCATATCTATATCAAGATATTGATTATGACCAATAACAATTTGTAACCAGCTACCTAAACGAAGACAAACATCCATAATCTATTTTTTTGGGAATATGGGTGTAGTTTTCTAGGCTACTTCCTGCTGTTAGAGGGTGCTGGTAATCTTATGGGGACACAAAGAAAATTTTAGGATTATGGTCAAGTCCTGACTAGAGTAGTTTGTGAGGCTGTATTCTCTGAGTGAATTGCCTTGAAGTTGATTTTAGATGTTGGATGATCTGGGCCACGGTGTCTTGGCTGGTCAAACCATATTAGCCTGGAAGCAATCCACAGGTTCCCATCTTCTGTGGAAACAAAAGCAGAACTTCTTTTCCAAAGCAATGAATCCTTAGACATAATTTGTGAAATCAAGATATCTTTAAAAAAAAAAAAAAAAAAAAAAAAAAAAATATATATATATATATATATATATATATATATATGTTTAACTCTTTAACAGCTTTTACAATCAAATGTTTCTCTGCAGTTAAAAATCCCAAAGACAAAATTATAATTTAAGCTTCCTTTAAATTATTTATTTATTTATTTATTTATTTATTTATTTATCTATTTATTTATTTATCTATCTATCTATCTATCTATCTTGTAAACAGTGTTCTGCCTGCATGCCAGAAAGAGGGCACCAGATCCTATTATAGATGGTTATGAGCCACTATGTGGTTGCTGGGAATTGAACTCAGAACCTGTGGAAGAACAGCCAATACATTTAACCTCTGAGCCATATCAACAGCCCAGCTTTTTAAAAAAAAAAAAAAAAAAAAAAAAAAAATATATATATATATATATATATATATATATATATATATATATATATATATATTACCCTTACTGTCTCTCTTTCTGTCTGTTCTCTCTCTCTCTTTTTTTTAAAGATTTATTTATTTATTATGTATACAGTATTCTGCCTGCATGTGTCCCTGCAGGCCAGAAGAGGCCACCAGATCTCATTACAAGTGGTTGTGAGCCACCATGTGGTTGCTGGGAATTGAACTCAGGACCTCTGGAAGAGCAGTCGGCACTCTTAACCACTGAGCCATCTCTCCAGCCCCCCTTACTGTCTCTTTAAAGCCTTTATTTTTAAAAGCTTTCTATTTCTTTATATAACTGTCTATATTCCTTTTCCTCTCTCTTCCAAGCCTACGTACATTTTTACACACATTGTAAACCATTTAGAGGTTTATTTGATCTGGACCTGACTTATTGTGAATCTATTGCTTTCAACTGTAGAATGACTAGGACTAAAATGGCAGCTTTGGCTGCTGGCTCTGCCTACCTCAGTTTCCCAACATGGTGGAACTACATTTACAGCCAGAAATGGGAGAACCATGCTCTCCACCAACTCTGGGAAGCAGTGGGTCTATGCTTTCATCCAGCAGCATATATAGTCCAGAAGCTTCTTCTTGGGTTTTTTAGAAACCTTGTCTTGAAATTTAAAAAATAAAAAAAGAAAGTTGTGAGTTTCAACTCAGAAAGGCGGGTGGACCCAACAAGTGAGCTGTCCATTCTCTGAAGGCCTCTGGTCCTGATCATCCTGGTTTATTTATTATTCAGTGAATAAACCTTGCTGATAGCTGGTGCTCAGAACATACAGGTGGAATGAAATTAGGCTTTGGGTAAGTACAAATGAACACTTTTTTTTTTTTTGGTTTTGGAGACAGTGTTTCTTTGTGTAGTCTTGGCTGTCCTGGAACTAGCTCTGTAGACCAGGCTGGCCTCAAACTCATAGATATACCTACCTTTGCCCTCCGAGTGCTGGGATTAAAGGTGTGTGTGCACCACTACTGCCTAGGGGTAAACAAACACTTTTGAATATAAATCTCAGAATGTAATTTCTAAGGTCTTTAGCTGCTCAGCTCTGAAAAGGAAAGTTTGAGCTTAAGTCTTCTCCATGCTGGATATCTGCTGGAAACCTCTGATTTTCTTATTGACTGTGGATAAGGGCCCCTCATTGGAGGGTTTTGGCCAGAGGATCGAGAATGGAAATTCATATTTAACAGCCTTCATTTGGTTAGTATTTATTGAATGTCTACCTGTGTAGTGTAAAAGATGCTGGAGAGCAGTAATATGTAGGAAGGACCAATCTTAAATTCAGACAGCTCACAAACAAGTAAGCAAATGGGCAAGTGAATTTAGAGGTGGTTGATTATGATCAATTACGGACAGTTTCTGTTGTATAAAGGCAACTTGATATGGGACATCTCTAGAGGAGTGTCGTTTGTACTCACTGCTGAAGGTCAGGAAGGAGCATCTAGGCTAAGTAAGATATGGGGGCTGAGCATCCAAAGGGTGGGACCAGTTACTTTTATAGACCCAGCAGCTCCTGTGTGGGTCTCCTGGCTTTGGCAGGGGTGTGGTATTTGATGTCCTCAATGTTAAGCATTCTCCTTCCTTGGTTCACAGACAGCTGTTATCAGTTATGACTATCTCACCTCCCTGAGGAGTGTCCCATATGGCTCAGAGGAGTATTTGCAGCGTCAATCCCAGGTAAGGAAACTGTGGGACCCATCAGAGTTGGGCCAGGATGGGTGTGTCTGAAGAGTGGGCCCAGAGTGAGCATTGAGGTAATGGCCACTGGCCAAGGGAACAGAAGACCACCTGCTCCTCCCTATGCAGGTGCCTTAGTACCTGTGAGTAGCACTGCTCTCCCACATGAAACTGGGTCTTCCATACTGTGGTGGTTTGAAAGAAAATGGCCCCCAAAGGCAGTGGCACTATTAGGAGGTGTGGCCTTGTTGGAGTAGGTGTGGTCTTGTTGGAGGAAGTATGTCACTATGGAGGTGGGCTTTGAGGTCTCATATATGCTCAAGCCACACTCAGTGTCTCAGATCACTTCCTGTTGCCTGTGAGTCAAGATGTAAGAACTCTCAGCTCTCTCTCCAGCACCATGTCTGCCTGCATGCTGCCTTGCTCCATACCATGATGATAATGGACTAAACCTCTGAAATTGTAAGACGCCATCTCAATGAAATGTTTTCCTTTATAAGAGTTGCTGTGGTCATGATGTCTCTTCACAGAAATAGAAACTCTAAGACACATACTAAGGCCATTATCTATAACGTGTTGTTGGGGAGGTGACTGTGTTTTTCTGGTGACAGCAGGGATGTAGGCCAACTCCGGAGGGATAATAACTTCTAAGCTGTGTTGTTAGGCAGAAAGAGGTTGATTGTTTTTCTGTCCTCTGAAGGCCAGTGGCCTTCATTAGGAGTAGAGCTGTGGACCTCACACACCTCCTCAGTCAGAATGTGGTAGTTGATGTAGATGTGTTAGAGATACCAGGGAGATGGGGGATCAAACATGAGGTCAAACAGAGAAAGGTTGACAACAGACGGGCATGCCTTTGCTCAGGTGGTTCCTGCAGCCGGATTGTCCTCAGAATGCTAAGTTTTGCTTCTGGGCTCAGCGTGGACACCTCTCCTCTGTGCTGCCTTCCTTCCAGGCATCCTTTGTGAATGGGAGAGTTAATGAAAACATTTTCATTTAAACTTTTCATTTTGCACATTTTAACTGTCCACAGAAGTAACAGAGAGCAGAGCAGAGTCTGATGACCCCACTCCTCCCATGGAGCTGTCCAGCCTGAGGAATGATTGATTTGTCATTTCTCTGGTTTGTTTACTCACTCTGAAGTGTTTAAATGAAACCTCAGGTGACATATTGTTTCACATATCAGTTCTTCAGTACATGTCTCTAATAGAGAAAGACCTTTGAAAAACCACAACCATAATATTCTGGTCACATGTAACGAGATGAACAATTTCACAGTAACTTCTGGTTCATGTCCAGATTGCTTTTCTCCCAGAAATGCTTTTTAAAGTATTGTTTTAAATTTATGAGTATGTGCGAACTCTGTGTGTGTGTGTGTGTGTGTGTGTGTGTGTGTACATTGGGTGTCTACTCTATCACTCTCTGCTTGATTTCCTTAAGCCAGGTCTCTCGCTGAACCTGGAGTGAAGCTGGCAGTCAGCAAGCCCCATGTGTTCCTCCTGTCTCCACCAGGTTCACAATGCTGGGGTTAGAGGTGCACGACACCACATCTGGCTTTTTACCTGGGATCTGGGAATTTGAACCCAGGTCCTCAGACTTTCAGTCTTACCCACTGAGCCATCTCCCCAGCCCTGAGATTTATCTATTTATAGTTTGTTCCAACCTGAATCCAAACACGGTGTATATATATATATATATATATATATATATATATATATATATATATATATGTATTGCATTTTGCTGACATTTCGTGAGTCTTTTAGAATCCATAACATTTCTTCTCTCTTCCTTTAATTTTTTTTTTTATTTAGTTATTCACTTGTTGGAGAGCTGGATCATTTATCCTGTAGAATTTCCACATTCAGGATTTGGCTGATTGCCCCCTCAAAGTGCTATTTAATGGGAAATGCATTCAGACGACTCACAATTCAAAATATACAATATCTGAAACAGACAAAATGACCCTTGTTCCTCAGGTACCCAATTTCCCTGCCTGGAGGCAATCATCATTTCTTGTATATCTTCCCAGAGCTGTCTTCCTATAATTTAATCATTCCGTCTTTATTCCTACCATAGACAATAGTTACACATCTTCTCTCAGGCTCTTGCTTCTCTTACATTGGAGATTGGGGCTCTCAGTTTGTATATTTAATCTTCAGCAATAATGCCTAGGATGGGGGCTGGAGAGATGGCTCAGCGGTTAAGAGCACTGGCTGTTCTTCCAGAGGACCCAGGTTCAATTCCCAGCACCCACATGGCAGCTCACATCTGTCTGTAATGCTTACACCAATGCACATAAAATTATACCAGGTTTTTTTCTTTTGGGTCACCAACTAGCTCCCAAATCATAACATGGAGACTTACTAGTTTTGAATGCCTGGTCTTAGTTTAGCTCATTTCTAGCTAGCTCTTTTAGTTTAAATTAACCTGTTTCTCCTTATCTACCTTTTGCCTTGGGGTTTTTTATTTTCTTTCTGTATGTCTTACTTTCACTGCGTATCATGTGTGCTGGCTGTTGGCTCTCTGGCTTCTGGCTCCAGGTGTGTCCCTCATTCTCTCCGCCCCTCCTCCTCTTTCTTCTTCTCTTGTTCCTCCTTCCTTCCTCTTGAGCCTGGATTTCTCCTCTTACTTATTCTCTCCCCGCCAGCCTCTCCTCTCCTCTTTTTGCCTGGCTATTGGCCATTCAGCTCTTTATTAGACCAATCAGGTGCCTTAGTCAGGCAGGGTGAAACAAATGCAACACATCTTTACATCATTAAACAAATGCAGCAGAAACAAATGTAACACATCTTTGCCTAGTTAATATTCCACAACATAAAATTAAATAAATTATTAAATAAAAAAACCAGTGCCTAGGATAGAATGGGTTTAATGTCTGTCTCAGTGTCAGCTTATGCCCTTGCCTTTAGAGAGGCCACAGAAGGAGCCTAAGATTTTCATTCAGAATCCTGAGGTTGTGCCTTTGCTTTGGGAAGGTCATCCAACCCTGTGAAGTGGCTCTTTTCCTTGTCTGTAAACTAGAGATGGTGATTGTCCTCACCGAGGATTATGTAGTCACCTGTTGGAGTCAGTGAAAGATAAAGCAAATGTGAAGATAAGTCAGAGGTCTCCTGGAAGGTGAGGACAGACCTGGTGTAGGGTGTGAGTTTCCTGGTCTGCGGTGCCGATCCAAGTGCCTGGGACGTAGTTGGTTCTGAATAAAGGCTTGAACAAATGAATGAATGAATGAATGAATGAATGAATGAATGGCATCACTGTAATATCTCAAGGCCCCTGTCTTTGAGGTGTAGTTCCCCTCTGCTCCCCCCACCCCACGTCCTTTCTTCATTTATTCCATGCTGTGGTCCTTAGAATCCTCCAGAGTGACATTCTTCAGAGATTTCCAGGCCGGGACTAGGGCAAGGGTTGTCTTGGGGAATCCCGGGAGCAGACGGGCTGTGAAGAGACTTGCTCTCCAGTATGTAAGTCTCGTGGAAGGCAGTGATCCTGCAGCTCCCCTAGAAGCTACCAGCTCTGGGAACCCGGTGAGGGAAGTACAGCTAGGCCTTTGATGAGAGGGCAGTGTGTATGTAGTGGCTGGGTGCTGCACCCTATAACAGAATGTAGGCTGGGTCCTGGGAGTTGTGCCTGGGAAGGGGATCCAGCAGGCACCGAAGAGCATGGATAAATACTGCAGGAGTGTTCTCATCGTCACAACTGCCAAAGGAGTGAGCAAGGAAAAGCACCATTAGCTCCCTTGTCAAGCTGGCATCTCCGGGTTCTAGAGTACGTTACAACCAGGGGGCTTAGCGCAGCAGTCAGTGACTTGAAGGACTTTCAAGGTCAGCACTGGCAGGCTGGCTTTGTGACTCACACACACTGCATCATGAAGGGGAAGAAGGGAAAGCATGTGGCACTTTGCTAGGCAGCTGAGGGTGTAAGGATGGTCTCTGGAGAACTGGATTCCTGGTGCCCAGATGCTTGTAATGGAGGTTTGTGTGACTGGACATGGTCACCATCCAGAAGGAAGCCACTCCTAGTATACATGTCTCGTCAAAAGGCTGGAGGTGACAGGACAGGATGGAGTTGATTCTGATTGAAGGATTGGGTGATAGTGGGTATCCTCTTCATAGGGAACAACTTCTGGACCCTCCTTTGGTGATCTACCATATTGTATACTCTCTCTTCTATGCTCTCTCTCTCTCATCCTGGTCAGATGAAGACAGGTTCTCTGATGCTATGAGCAGGCGTTCACATGTACCTGAACAGCAATTATGAGACAGGTATGATGCTAAGGACTCTGTAATCTGTCCTAACTTCCAGACAATCCCGCAATGTAGATACCATTGTTCTCATTGTAAAGAAACTTAAAAAAATAAATTTCCTAGGTTAGACTACAAAGTACTGGGGTTCCCAATGTCATCCTCATACATATGATGTTGTACTTTGTTCTTGTTTTTCCCCTCCCACCAATCTGTCCTGTGTCCCTCCTCCAGCTGATTCCTTCTCACCCAGTCAGTCCCCTTTCAGAGGAAGAAACTCTGGCACATGTTAGTCAAGTGACTTGTCTAGGGGTCCACAGCTAATCAGTTACCTCCCTGTGATTGTCATACAAACTACTTAAAATGAGTAGCTTAACACAACAAAACATACCCTCCTATAGTTCCGGATGCCAGAAGTCCAAAATCAAAGGACTAACAGGGTCGTGCTGGTTCTGTGGGCACTATGGAAGAATCTTTAGCCTCCTTGGGAACTCCAAGCAGCCCAGTGACTGCATATCTCTAATTTCTGTCCCCATCTCCCCCTTCTCTTTCCTGTAAGGAGAGTTGTCATTGGGCTTAGACATGTCTCTCTCATCTCCCAGGTAGTCTAGACTGATCACATCTGAAAATTCTCAGTAATGTTGGCAAAAGTTCTCTTTCTAAATAAGGTTACAATTTGAGATTCCAGGGGCTAGGATGTGTCTGCATCTGTGTGTGTGTGTGTGTGTGTGTGTGTGTGTGTGTGTGTGTGTGTGTGTGTGTGTGTGTTGGAGAGGTAGGCGGCTGTTCGGCACACCCCAGGAGCTCAAATGAGCTGCGTGGTGTAGCTCTTCCTAAACCTGTGCCAACTACTTCCTGATTGGGAGTACCCAGGACTTCTCAAGCCTGCAGTCACACAGGCATGGGTTGGCTTGTTGTATCAGAAAGTATGGACTGTTAAGTCTTGGCGTTCTGCTGACCTCCCACCCTCCATGCCTTCAGCGCTTGGCCATTTCTTCTGGAGCCTTTCAGTCCGTTCATCTTGGATTTATGAGTTCTCACACCTTCATGTGTTCAGCAGGTCAAGCCTCAGGGGCTGTGAGGACCGCTTCCTACCTGGGCAGGTATGACGGATGTGGTACTCTTGCCTTAGTGGCCGCACCTCTAAAATAGGACTATGGGAACGGCCTGGCCTTACTAGTGAAGTGTGGCAGATGGTGCTGCGGCTGCAGAGGTGGCTTGGCTGCTCGATAAGAGCAGCGGCAATTGAATAGGCTGCCGTTCGTTCCTGCATCTCACTGTTGTGGCCCCAAGCAGCTATTTTCTCCCAGATTAAAATCCACTCAGCGCTCTTCCTGTCCCCAAATAAAAACTCCTCTCCAAGCTCTTGCCTGTTACAGCGAGACTTTTTAATAGATTCTGCCTCGTAGAACCATGAGGCATATGTCCAATTAGCAGAATAAGTTTGCTTAAATGTACAAATAAACTGTTGATTGACAAGAGCGGCACATGTTCGAGGCTAATTTAAGGCAAAGTAGTTTGGGAACTGGGGTGCAGCCTCTTCTCCCACCTCAACCTATGGCTAGGCCTTTCCTTAGGAGACGGATCTTCACCCTGACCATCTAGATGATGATGATGATGATGATGATGATGATGATGATGTGTGTGTGTGTGTGTGTGTGTGTGTGTGAGTGTGATCTCCATGCTCCATGCTGTGCTTCATCGTTGGGCAGAGTATCCAAGCAGGAATATTCACAGAACCAATGGAACAGCTACTGCTTAGCGAGCATGTATGGCATGCCAGCCACTCTGTGGGATACTGGGTATACAGCGGTCGATTCTTGAGGGGACAAGAGGTGAGCAACAGCTGGGGAACCCCCGAGAGCACCTGCTCCAAGAGGACAGGGACTTGGTCTCCCTTGCTTGCTGCCCTGCTGGGACACTCGGCCCAGTAGGCTCAGTGTATATTCTTAGATGAGTTATCGAGGGAAGGGACAAGATATTTTGAGCTCTTATTGAGTGTCCCAAAGGAGATAAAAATGGAGTCACGGGATAAAGAGCAACTGAGGGTGGGGTGAAGGAGAGCTCTCTGACCTCCGCTGTGTCTGGAGAACTGTAAAAGAGCCAGCAAGGGGAGATGGGGGGGGCTGTTAGAGCTGGCTTTGCAGGTCTGGGGCTCCGGGCAAAAGCGGCTTTGGCTAGGTAAGCCTGTTGCCTTCCTTGTGTCTGTGTTACCTTGCCGCACTGATAATGGGTACTCTCACGAGGCTGCAGCCTCCATGCTAGTACCTGGTCAGGCTCTGCACCTGAAAGTGGTGGGAGATCCCTGTCATGTGACCTTTTGGTGTTGCTCTGGTCATTCTAGCCATGGTTGGGGGTAGGTGCCATATGGCTCCTGTGTGCCAGTAGCAGGCTCCCTGCAGGGCTGCAGGGTAGTGACAGAATGCAAACCACCCTGGGCGGAGCTTCGGGGGTTGCAGGGCAGAGGTAGGGAGGTTGGGCTTGGGGAGAGCCAATGTGCCAGACATGGGGAATAGCCTCCAAGAACCCATCCTAAGGATGGAGAGTATGTATGAGCTAAATCCCCCAGTGTTGACTCCACTGTACCCTCAGATCTCACTTAGAAACATCAATTCAGAAATAAAGTATCTCAAGACAGCCACCGTGTTAATTTCCTGTGGTTACTGTAACAAATTGCTATTAAATGGTGGCTTAACTTAAAATAATACAGACTTGGGGTGCTGGAGGTTTTTTTGTTTTTTTGTTTTTTTCCCTTCCTTCCTTCATTTTTTTGAGACAGGGTCTCACTATGTAGCCTTGGCTGGCCTAGAACTCATCATGTAGCCCAAGCTGGCCTTGAACTTGTAGAGATCATTCTGCTCCTACGTCTGTTGTGATTAAAGCTGTGCCACCACACCTGACTATTTTTCTGGTTTTTAGGGATGCCCCAGGTTTCTTGGCTCATGGGCCCTTTCCCCATCCTCAAAGCCAGCAGCATCTGGTCCAGTCCTCGGCTGCTGTCTCCCTGGTTCTCTTCTGCCTTTGTCTTTCATTTCTGAGAGCTGTGGTGATTACCTGCACCTGAGCAAGGCCACGAATCTCACTAGGAAGATCATGGGGTTATTAGCAACCTTATTTTCTTCCGCCACGATGTGAACTGCCTTTGGATCTGTTAAGAAAACAAATTTCCCTATGAAAAATTCCAAATGTCATTACAAAGCACAGAGTAATAAAAATGAATGTTGTACCTGGCGCCGGGTTAACTGAGAGTATAGGTTGTTGGCTGATTTCTGCTGGCAGCCATCCGGCCACTGTGAAGAGAAAGCCCATTTGTGGGTGAAGTTGGTATTAAAGAGTTGGGTTATTTGAGTTCCTGTTGAAACCAATGAGTCTTGATCATACTGGGAACTCTTGGAGAAGGATGTCTGGGTTTGAAGCATGATTGGCATCTTGACAGGTCACAGAAAGATCAATAATTCAAGAGGAATGATGCCAAGGAGAGGTTTGTATGGTACAGGCTTGAAATGGAGCCACTGTGGATCAGGAGCCATCTCACCCTGTCTTAGTCCTGGCCTAGCATTTGTTTCCCTTATGTAAGAATGTGGCGATGGCCTCAGCTGTTGAATAGGCAGAAAGTAGAAAGTTGGTAAATTTAAGCGTATGAATTATTTTCTTTGTAGATGAGATCTTGAAACACAGGTTTACCTTGATGGCTCCTTATTTATATATTGTATGTTTTGTGTTGTATGTGTGTATCCTAAAATATGTTGCCATAATTCTTTTGTTTGTTTACTGCTGGAGAACTTTAAATAGTAATTTCAATCTATGTCTCTAAACCAGGACACTTTGCTAAGGAATCACAGTGTCATTAGTATACATAATGAGATTAATAAGTGTTAATGTCGTCTGTGTTAGTATTCTTTAAGAACAGTGGTTCTTTCCTAATTCTGCAACCTATAGTTCCTCATGCTGTGGTGACCCCCAACCATAAAATTATTTTCATTGCTACTTCATAACTGTAAGTTTGCTACTGTTATGAATCGTAATGTAAATATTTTTGGAGACAGGTTTGTCAAAGGGGTTGCGACCCACAGGTTGAAAACCACTGCTCTAGAGGACCAGAACATAGAACATGAATGTATACAAAGTGGAATAATTAGACTGGCTGATGTGGACAGGTTGGGTAGTCCAGCAGTGGCTGTTTGTTCACTGGAGAGGCTGAAAGCCCCATAGCTCCTCAGTGCAGCAGGACAGATGTCTCCTCTGCAGTTCCAACCTGGCACCCAAGGCCTGGAAGACTCCCAGGACCTACTGATCCTCAGTCCTCCTAGGAAGGCCAAAGAAACTGGGTTCTTTGGGGAAGGATGGCAGCCACGGTGGGGGTAACAGCAGCAGAGTAGATGGACGTACCCACCAGAAGCAAAGGCAGGCAGGCAGGCAGGCAGGCAAAAGCAGCGCTGCCATTTCCTCAGATCACTTCATTCCTGGGCTGCTAGTGGAGAGTACTGCCCACTCTTGGGGAGTGTCTTCCCCTTCAGATAATTCTTCTGCAAAAGCATGCCTCTCAGTTTATTTCAGACCCTGTAATTGCTAACTGTGGTCAGTTTTCCCTAGCTTCCCTACCTAATGCCCTTCATGTGCCCCTGAACCTGCTACCCAGCCTCATACCCTTTCCAAGCACAAGGCCTTCTTGCCTGTATCTTTTGAGGTTTGTGTAGGTGGAAGTTTCTGTCCTGCTAGCCACTCCCAAATAACCACACAGAGGCTTATATTAATTAAAAATGCTTGGCTGATAGCTCAGGCTTATTACTGACTAGCTCTTATAACTTAACTCATTCTATTAATCTATGTATTGCCATCTGGCTCATGGCTTTACCTGTCCTCCAGCATGTCTTGCTCCCTCTCTGTCTCCACTGACTCTGCCCTTCTTCTTCCTCTCTAATGCTTCTTCCCAGCATTTCCAGTTTGGCTGTTCAGCCTATACTTCCTGCCTGGCTACCGGCCAGTCATTTCTTTATTAACCAATGAGAATAATACATATTCACAGTGTACAGAGGATAATTCCACAGCAGGTTTTGTTTTGTTTCCTGCCATCGGCGATAAGAACGCAAGGCTGTATAGACACGAAAAGAGACTGTCATCCCACACCCAGGCTGATATCCTGAACAAGCACAGAGAGACAAGAGGGGAGGCAGGCTGGCTGGTGGTTATTCTGCTTGTGGCCTTAACATTTGTTATTCTTGTCTGTAATTTCAGAAATGCCCTCACTCTTCAAGCCACAGAGCAACTGTGAGAACAAATTAATTATGCATCTCTTCTCACTGTGTGTGATTAAGGGGCAGGTGGAGGGAAGGATTCTTTGTAGCTTTCCTGGCCAGGAGGTTCCCAAATGGACACTTTCTAGATTGAAGAGTGCAGGTCCCCAACTCCTGTAGGCATCTGTAGAGGCAGGCTTGCTTTGTGGCAGGGGGAACTGCAAGTCGCCAGTAATAACATTGTTATTCTCTTAAAGTTGTAACTCATTTGCTGAGTGCTTGCTGTCATGACAACTCATCTGTTGGAATTCCAGGGATGCTGGGACAACTTTCTTCGCTTCATACTTCTCTCAGTCATTGCCAGCAGCTTTAATTCCATCACGAGACTAATCCCTTCAATCTAAAACTCTGTTCCCAGTTAAGATACAGGTGCTGGGCTGGGGAGATGGCACATGCCGTGCAAACGTGAGGACCCGAGTTCAGTCCCCAGAACCCATGTTCAAAGAAAGCCAGATAGATGCAGTGGCGCACGCCTTTAATCCCAGGACCTGGGAGAAGGAGGCAGGCAGATCTCTGTGTGTTTGAGGCCAGCCTGGGCTACACGGCATGTTCCATCCCTGCTGGAGTTACGTGGTGAGTTCCGGTGTTTTAGATTCTTTCCATTGCTCTGATAAAACACCATGGCCAGGGAAACTTAGAGAAGGAGCTGGGACCACACACTCTTTGGTCTGGAGAGTATCTATCTGAACTTCTGTTTCTTCTTTAGAAGTATGGTGGCATGCACTCTGTCCAACTCACAACCCTCCTAGCTTGGCTTAGACACGCTTTATAGTCTAGACAGGTTTTGAACTCAGGATCCTTTCGCCTCAGCCTCTGAGTGCTGGAAATACAGGCCTGCATCGCCAGGCTTGGCTTTAACGTGATTCACTGCTGACTGTAGCATCAGTTCCAGGTCTGAGTTGATCGTGTTTGGTATTTGTTCTTCTCATGACACATGAAGTGTCGTGCTTTCTTGATCCTCTGTATATCTGTTAATTTTCTAGATGTCAGATATTGTATTTTATCTTTGTGGGTGTTATATGTTTTTGTAATAAATGCTCTTGGAATTTGATCTGGGACATTGTTGAGTTTCTGGGGGATAGTTAGTTTTCTTTTCAGGTCTTGCTTTGATATTTGTTAGTTGGGAATGAGACAGTGTTTAGGCTATCTCTAGATACTGAGGCTGGGACTTCTTGGGTATGAACAAACAGTGTCCCATGAATTAGGATACTTTCCAGTCTGGATGGTAAGAATAGGCCACATGTGAGTCCTGGTACTTAACTCTAATCTCTGGACTTGTTCTTTCTCTGGACGCAGGCAGTTTTTGCATGTATGTGTGCTGATCAGCCTCAAGCTGAATACCAGGGAACTGGCTCTGTGCAAATCGCCAATTTTCCTTTATTAGTGTTCTTTACTTCTCTCTCCTCTCCTGCGAACTCTTTCTAGACTGAATTCTGTCTCCGTAACTCAAGGGTCCTTTTGACAGAGATGCTGCAGATTACGGGGGCCACCGCTGGGTTCATCTTCCTTCTTTCTACCTTCATTGCACGATGCACAGGGTTTTGAAAACCACCGTTTTATGTTTCGAATGTGAAGGCAAGAGAAGCCGCTTTTGGGGACATCAAGGTCTATGGCCTAGGAGACTCCCAAGGGGAAGCCTGGGGTACGGAATCATGCTTTATGTCATGGGTGTGGTGGGAAGGACATGCTATGTTTGATTCACTGATTGGACACTAGTGTGATTGTTGTGCCCAAAGCCTGGACCCCCCAAAGGGTCACCAAGAGACTGAATCTGATGCAAAAACAAAGAGTCTCGAGTTAACCCGGTTGGTCCAACTGAGGTAGCAGCAGAGCAGGAGAGACCATGAGCAGCACCAGGAGAGGGTTTTTATAGTGGCTAGACAAGGTGGGGGGGCTTGGGGGAATTCCAAGATTGCCCAGTTACAGACCTGGGATTGGCTCAAGTCCTGGTTAGGAGTACCTGGACTGAGTTGATTGGCTCTTTTGGGTCTAGGGAATTGCAACATTAGCACCTGGAGTTGTCTGCTTCTGATTGGCCCTCCCTGTGGGGTGAGGTGTTCCTGGCTCCTGATAGGCCCTTCCCTATGGGATGAGGTGTTCACGGATTCTGATTGGCCCTTCCTTATGGGGCAGGGTGTTAGCTAGGGCAAAAGGTCAGAGGCAGTCAGGAAGTCAGGAGTGGAGGGGCTTCCTACTATGCCTGTAATTCTGCTGAGGCCTGGGCCTCTCAGTGATGTCTGAGAGGCCCTTGGATCTGTCCAGCTCAAGGCAGGGGAGCTCAAGATAGGTGATGCTTACTTTTGTGCCCGCATTGTATGGATCTAGACGAGATTGCCGAGGGAGTAAAGCTGGAGAATCATATTAGCTATTGTTTATCTTTGGATATTTTGAAGTCCTGGGTCCTTGAAGACATTAGAAAGGCTTTTCCTCTCAGTGACTGATCCTGAGAGAGGAAGTGTCTCTCTAGCACTGTGACTCTGACATGCAAGCCAACTGATGCAGAGTGCTTATTCCCCAACCCCTTCCATTCAGCTCGTGCACTCAAGGCCTCATTTCCTTCACTCTAAATGTCCAGGACCAGGTCCCAGACACCTAGGTATAGCCTTTGTGCTCCAGAGCCTGCAGTAATGACTCAAGCCAGCCAGTCCTGAACTGCCCCGCCTCACCCATCTCTCCAATAGAACCCACAACAAAGACGTTTGCCCATGCTTTCTACCTTCCCTGGTAGTTTTTCATGTAGCCCTAGGTGGCATGCCATGACTTCTAGGGATTTGTGACTAAAAATTCTAAAATTTCCTTCATGATAATTGTGTCTGTGTTTGTGCATCTCACCATACTTGATTAAAACACCTCTCCAGTTCCCTTACAACAGGTATAGAAATACCTGCTCTGGCTAAGAGCAGCACATCTATGACTTCACTTCCCAGCAACCCCATGAGGTCAATATTATTTCTGGTTGTGAAAACCGAGTTTGAGAGAAGTTCTGTAACTTGCCCATGGTGATGCTGCTATTCATTGCTGTGGTTATCTCTGTGTTCATCTTCATCTTTGGCAAATGTTAGCGTACAGTGCAATGAGTTCATTATGACATTGCCAAGCATGCACACAATATACCTAATCACATTCAAGACCCAGTTGGCTCTGTTTGGAATCTATGACTTTGTCTTTCACTGTCCCCCACTCCTTCCCATCTTTTGTGGGGCACTTGTGTATCCATACCCCTGTCTCATGACATCTCCAAACCTTAATCGGTTCTGATGGGGCCCCTGTGGATTCAGTCTGATGCTGGTACCTTTCTGCCAAGTTTGGGGAAGTAGGGCCCCTGCTCCCTAGGGTTCAGACAGGAAGAGAGAATGGTCTTGGGCCTTTGCTCCATTGGCTCAAATCAGTAATTAATCGGCACTGAGTTTATCTTCTTAGTCATTCATTGCCCCCCCCCCAAACCAAACTGTCTAATAACAATACTTTTAATTAATATGAGGCAGATTAAAACTCATTACAGCAAGGTGGTAATGAGGTAATCATAAGGTATGTTATTGAGCTGGGAGTGAAAAGGAAGAAGGAGCCTGGGCAGGGAGACCACGCCAGCTGTTCTGTGATAGTTCAGTGGGGATGGGAGGCAGGTGTTGGGGATCTTGGTGAGGAGGCGCTGCATCCATACAGCCAGCTGATCAGTGAAGCCAGGTGCTGGGTAATGGCACAACTGGGGTGCAGTGAGCAAATGGGTGCCAGATGTCAAAGGAAGAGGTAGGAATTGGGAGAATCTGAGGGGACTCTGAAGTCTATATATTTAGAATAATACTATGTGTGTTTCTTTCCTCTCCCTCCCCCTTCTCTCTCTCTTCCTCTCTCCCTCCCTCCTCCCTAGCTCCATCCCTTACTTTTGTGAGAGGGCCTAGGACTCTCTAGTTAGCCCGGATAGGGCTCAAGCTCATGAGCCTCCTGCCTCAGCCTCCAAGTCGTGGGATTGTAAGGGATGTTCCACAGTGTGATTTGCATTTCATTTTTTTAGTTTTTCGAGTCAGGGTTTCTCTGTGTAGTTTTGGTGCCTGTCCTGGAACTCACTCTGTAGACCAGGCTGGCCTCGAACTCACAGAGATCCTCCTGGCTCTGCTTCCCGAGTGCTGGGATTAAAGGCGTGCACCACCACCGCCGCCTAGCCTTTTTGCATTTCTTGTAGGGTGATGCTTCACAGTTTAGATGACGGTCTGTGAAATTAGCTTTTCTTCCTATTAGGTTGTAGGGACCAGGTTTGTTAGACTGAATATGTGTGTGTGATGGGCTTAAGGTTTTTGTTCTGTCTTTTTTGAGACAGGGTCTCTGTGAAGCTCTGGCTGTCCTATGTAGACCAGACTGGCCTCGAACTCACAGAGATCTGCTTGCCTCTGCCTCCTGAATGCTGGGATTAAAGGTGTACACCACTATGCATGGCTTTTTGTTTGCTTGCTTTTGTATTTAAACATATTTTATCCATCATTTAATTAGTTCTTTGAGCATTTCATGCATACTTTGACCCCATTCATCCTCCCTCCCCCAACTCCTCCAGGCCCTCCTCTTCTTCCCTCATTTAACACTTAAAAAAAAAGTCCATACTGTAAGAGCGTGAATTGTTGAGCCCAAGATTGCAAAAAACACAGGGACAAATAGCCAAACGAATGGAAGCACATGAATTATGAACCAAAGGCTGTAGAGCCCCCAGCTGGATCAGGCCCTCTGGATAAGTGAGACAATTGAATAGCTTGATCTGTTTGGGAGGCATCCAGTCTGTGGGACCAGGATCTGTCCTTAGTGCATGAGCTGGCTGCTTGGAACCTTGGGTTTACACAGGGACACTTTGCTCAGCCTGGAAGGAGGGGACTGGACCTGCCTGTACTGAATCCACCAGGTTTAAATGAATCCCCAGGGGAGTCTTGGCCCTGGAGGATATGGGAATGGGGGGGAGGGGCTGGGGAGAAGGTAGGGGTGGGGGCAGGAGGGGGGAGGACAGGGGAACCCATGGCTGATGTGTAAAATTATAACACAAATATAATAATAATAATAATAATAATAATAATAATAATAATAATAATAATGTCCATAAAGGGCATTTTCTGTTGACCCTTCCCCTCCCAAAGCAAACAATTGCCAAGAGCTTGGCTAGGGTGGATCTGTGTGTCCAGTTACTCTCTCGTGCTGGGATTTGGCTTGGCCTGGGCTTGCACAGGACTTGTGTATGATGTCACAGCCACTGTGAATTTGTGTGTGCTTGCCTGGTGTGTCCAGAAGACACTGTTTCTTTGCGGTCATCCACTACCTCTGGCTCTTAGACGCTTTTAGGTCCCTCTTCCACAAAGATCCCTGAGCCTTTGGAGGACCAGGTATGGTACGTTTGTTCCACGTAGGGCTGGCCTTCTGCAGTCTCTTATTCTCTATGCATTGACCAGTTAGGGGTCTCTGTCAATCATCTATTGCAAACAGAAGCTTCTCTGATGAGGGTTGAGAGATGCATTAATCTATGAGTGTAATGATAGGTTGTTAGGAATTGGGTTAATATATTTATATTTAGTGGAATGAGAGTAGTGGGTTCTCTCCTCAGGTCTATGAGCTGTCTTACCATGGTGTGAGGCCTGATAATGGTGCCAAGTATGGGTTTCATCTTGTGTAGCGGGCCCTGAGTCCAGTCAGAAAGTGGTTGACTTCTGACTGACAGCAAAGTGGTCGTCATGGAATGCATGGCATTTGAGCTCCTTTTGCGCCCAGCGGGCATGTCTTGCCAGATAGACTGTTACAGCTGACAGAATTCGCACCTGGGTAAGATCGATGATTGCTTATCTCCTCTGGTTTCATTGTCTAGCACCTTCCAGCACAATGAAAGCTAGGCAGTGGGGACAAAACTTCCAGGTTAGTTCTAACTTGATTTCCCCATGTTCTGTGACTCAAGTATGTGATATGTTCAGCAAGAGGGTCTTGCTGTCATGTTCCGGAGGGTCAACAATAGCACTGGTAATAGCCTGTACTGTTTAGGGGTCTATGGGACCTCACTAACCAACAACTCCAAGAGAAGTAACCCATTCCTAGCCCTGGGCTTTTTATTTGTTATTCTCTGATATAGTAGGGGCCCTATTGCCCTTCTAGGGTGATTTCATTGTGACTCCTTTTATGTATGTGTATAGCTATATTTTAGGAAGATTCTACAGTAGTAAGTTTCCAGATGACCTCTTTTGAGAAGTCCCTAGAGTTATTTATCCCTCCCAGTTTCCTCTTCTACCCGCCCTCTCCTTCTCCGCCATAATTTATTCCTTTATATCACTGTAGTCTGTCTCCTATCTCTTGAAAGCTTCTCTCATGGTCTGTTAGTATTTTCCTGGCCTCTGTGGGTATTCCAAATGAAACACAAATATCTAAAGATTCAAGGCTACTATCTACAAATCAGAGAGAACATGTGACCTCTGCCTTTCTGGGCCTGGCTTACCTCAATCAGGACATTTCCAGTTCCCCTCATTTGCCTATGGATGTTATGATTTCATCTTTCTTAGTAGCTGAGTAGTAGTTCTCTGTGTAGATATGCCACATTTTCATTACCCATTCATCTGTGATGGGCATCTAGGTTGTTTCCATTTACTGGATATTGTGAACAGAGCAGCAATGACCATGGAGCAAGTATCTCTGTGGTAGGATGTAGAGTTCTTTGTGTATTTATTTGCCTGAGAGCTGGATCATGTCTGAATTATTTTCAGCTTTTTGAGCAACATCCACACTAATTCCCATAGTGGCTGCATTTACACCCCATCAGCAGCAAATGCGGGTTGCTGCTTTCCCCACATCCATGCAAGCAAGCATTTGTGCTCTGGATTTTTTGTTTGTTTGTGTTTTTGTTTTTTTTTTTTTTTTGAGACAGGGTTTCTCTTTGTAGCCCTGGCTGTCCTGGAACTCACTCTGTAGACCAGGCTGGCCTCGAACTCACAGAAATCTGCCTGCCTCTGCCTCCCGAGTGCTGGGATCAGAGGCGTGAGCCACCACTGCCCAGCTGTATTTTGGATCTTAGCCATCCTGATGGGAGGGCAATGAAATCTCAAAGTAGTTTTAATTGTCAGTTCCCAGATGGCGAAGGATGTTTAACATTTTAAAAACTGTTTCCCAGCCACTCTTTGGGGAACTCTGTTTTATTAATTTTTGGACATTTCACTCCCTGGAGAGATTGATTTGTTTCCTCTCTGCTTTTTCTGCTAGTTTTTGTGCACTGACTGTATGCTGGACCTGGTGCTAGGCTTGATGTTACGCATTACTTTATTTAACCACTGTGGTGAGCGTAATTATTGTCCTATTTCTGATCGGGAAGAGACCAAGGTTCTGTCGAGGTTTGATGATAGGTAAGTAGCAAAGTAGGATTTGGGCTCAAGTCTTCCTGACTCCAGTGTCAGTAACATTGACTAGCAAGTCACATGACCCTCCCCCCCCCCCTTGTTTGGTTAGGAGTGAATACATCTTTTGTAGCCATCTAAAATGTATACACTGGATCCAACCGTCAGGGTCACCTCATTTCCTAACCTGGTTATTGTTCAGTGCCTGTCACATGGAGTGACTGGACAGCTACCTTTCTTGCCTGCTGTTGACAGTTTTGGCTTTTTGGATGTATGCCCGCTGCTCAGTTGATATGTTGATATTGTAGTCTTTCTATGCGAAGACCATGATGTACATCACCACTGCAAGCCTAGTACATACAAAACCCCCATCAATGCTCATTTCCTTGCATAGGGGGCAGAGGATACAGGCCTAGGTGCCTGATGACAGACATTGTGATTTTTACCATTCATTTACTGGCTGTGAGACTTTGAAAGTGTCCCTGAACTCTGAAGTTATTTAATCTTTATGGACATATCAAAGGTCTGTGGTCCGCAGCTGGGGGATGACTCAGTTGGTAAAGTGCTTGCCTTGCAAGCGTGAGGCTTTGAACTTACAGAACCCATGTGAAAAGGTGAGCTTGGTGATGTAATCCTGAATGTTAGAACGAGCCTGGCTTCTGACCCAAAAGGACAGTGGACCTGCGGGAGCTGGAGCAGAATAGGGACCCTGGAGGGCCGAGTGTTACTGTTAGGCAGCATCGGCGTTTTGCACCATTGCAGAATATTTTAAGTTTTCTGTCAGTGGCAATGCACCTTGTCTGTGAGCGTGTGTGTGTGTGTGTGTGTGTGTGTGTGTGTGTGTGTGTGTGTGTAGAAACTGAATGAAGGTGACCTCATCAGGCCTTCTTTAGTGGAAATGAGGGTGCCATATGCAGTAGGTACTGACTCAGTTTCATGGATCCTGGTTTTATGAGTATCTTTGTTGACCTATCTTTTATGACCTATCTTTGTTACCAGTCTACATTTTTTGGTGACTGGGTGGCTTTCCCTGAGGTACACAGACTATACTATAGACACACATAGCCTCTGTACCCAAGAGCTAATGTGCCATGTAATAAATAGTTAAGCCAGGGTTGACTGGCCTCTCTTGGGCTTGGGTGAACCAAGGATCCCCATGTTGCTTAGACAGTGTTTGAAGGTGACCATCCCTTTGTGTCAAGAGATATCCATTTGTCACTGTTTTGAGTCACAGGTGATGAGGAACAATGAACCCTGTTTCCTTTTGGAGAGGCTGGACAGGATGAGGTCAATGCTTTCTAAGGACCCGCAGCAACAGGGACGTGTAGGTGTGAATCTAGCTTAAAGAACACAGTTGATGCTGGGCGGCGGTGGTGCACACCTTTAATCCCAGCACTCAGGAGGCAGAGCCAGGCGGATCTCTGTGAGTTCAAGGCCAGCCTGGTCTACAGAGCAAGATCCAGGACAGGCACCAAAACTACACAGAGAAACCCTGTCTTGAAAAACAAAAACCAAAAAAACCAAAAAACAAACAAACAAATAGAACACAGTAATCAGGTCTGCCAGCAGTACACACATGCACACGTGCATCCAGGGTGCCCCACAACATACAAGCACACACAGCAACACATGCTGCAACTTTCAGGATGAACACACACACACACACACACACACACACACACACACATACACACACACACAAACTATGGCTTCAATAGTTCTCTTGATCTGAAAAACCCCTCAATTTTCATCTTAATCATTGCAAATTTAATTTCAGGGCTTAGCACTGTGTATCACCCAGCTTCTAATTACATAAGTAATTTGAACAGGGGAAATTGAATGTAAAGAATTATTAAGTAGTGAAAGATGGCTAATTTCTAGAAGAGATCCAATGAGATTCTAATGGCGGAAACTGTAAATACACACAGCAGCTACTCCTGGAGACGGTGGGCCAGAGAACAAGGCTGAGTCTGATGACTTAAGCTGAGTTCTTCCCACGTCGGGGGCAGCCTGCTGGCTGGCAGAAGAGCTTGTGAGTGGGTATGAGAGCAAGTTCACCTGTAGGAACAGCATGTTGGGTGCTCAACACATTGTGGAGTGCCTTGGTTGGTTCACAGACCGGGCCTACAGGTAGTGGAGGGCATGGGCCGCCACTGATCTGTGAGCAGTGCCTGCCTCGCTGGTTGCTCATTTTTTTCTAAACACTGGAACCATTAAGGGCAATGCTGGCCTCTGTTTGGGCCTCAGTGCACCCCCCTGCTGCCCAAACCTGATGCCTGTCTTTAGGATCAAGAAGAGGTGGGTGGATCCATAGCTGAGAGGCAGTGTAGATGGTCCCACTTACAGGGGCTGGATTTACTAAGATTTTTTTTTTTTTTTTTTTTTTTTTACCTTTAGGGGCAGGGGAATGGCCTAATTGGTAAAGTACCTGCTGTGTAAGCATGGGGACCTGAGTTTGGATTCCTGTCACTTAAAAATTGGGTGTGGTAGTGTGCATGTGTAACCATAGCCTTGGGGGTGTCAGGAGACAGGTAGTTCCCTGAAGTTCACTGGCCAGCCAGCCTAGAGGAATTGATGAACTCCAGCTTCATGGACAAACCCTGTCCCCAAAAACGGAAGTGGAGCGTGATTGAGGAGGACACCGAGGTTGGCTACTGCCCTTCACAGGCACTCACACACTCTTGAGTTGTTTGCCTACAATAGTTTTAAACTTTGTTCTGACCACATCATCTCATCTCAGAACTGTCGCTTACCCTTGACTAGCTATAGCCACTACTTAACCTAGTTCCATATGTCCTTCCACTGTCTAGCATTGGCCAGCTTTGTCCTGGTTTCAGTCCTTTGTGATTCTGGAGCTGAACCAAGTCCTTTGGATACTAGACAGGCATTCTACCACATGGACTGCATCCCCAGCTCCCCGTTTTCTCACTTCTCAAGAGAATCTCCTTGCCTCCCAACTCTACCTTCTCTGGGGTCACTGTCCATGTTAGGATTAATTTCTTACTGTTAACTGCTAGAGGAAATGGACCATCATTGGTGCCACTTGGACCCCGTCTGCATCAAGGCTGGGAGACTCCACTGAAGGGGTGGAGTTGTAGGACCATAGGCTCCCCCCTAGAATGGGTTATGATGCATATCAGAGCCATGCACCAGGATTAGAAATGGATGGGTCCCTGTGGGCCTGAAGACAGCCTGGACCTGGGATGGGGGTGTTCAGGGCTGCAGGGATCTTTTCGTTTTGTTTTCTTTTTAAAAAATTTTTTTATTTTATGTGTCCGAGTTTTGCCTGCATGTGTGGATGTGCACCGTATGCGTGCCAAGTACTCATGGAGGTCAGAGAAGGCACTGGATCCCTTGGAACTAGAGTTACAGACTGTTTGTGAGCTGCCATGTGGGTGCTGGGAACCAAACCAAGTCCCCTGCAAGAGCAACAAGTGTTCTTAACTACTGAGTCATCTCTCCAGCCCCCAGCATTCTCTTCCTACTATTGAGAGCTGTGGTTCTCAACCTTCCTAATGCTGTGACCCTTTAATACAGTTCCTTATGTTGTGGTGACCCCCAACCATCAAATTACTATTGTTGCTACTTTATAACTGTGATTTTACTACTCTTATGAACTGTAATGTAAATGTCTGTGTTTTCTGATGGTCTTAAGGCAACCCCTGTGAAAGGGTCATTTGATCCCCAAAAGGATTGTGACCCACAGATTGAGAACCACTGTCTAAAGGACTAGTGTGCTCGTGGCTCACCTGGCAACTGATTATACAGGAAGGCATTTCTTCCATCCGTGCTAACTCTTTTTTAGAGCTGAGGACCGAACCCAGGGCCTTGCGCTTGCTAGGCAAGTGCTCTACCACTGAGCTAAACCCCCAACCCCCTGTGCTAACTCTTAACATGGTTTTTATTGCTAATTCTGTCATTGTTCTTCTCAGCACCTGAGATTGTAAGTTTTATTTTTATTGTTCAAACTCCTTTGCTACTTTGGATAGAAGCAGATAACAGGTCCCCATAGCTCGCGGGAACTCCTTGTCTCCTACAGTATGTACAAGGCCCAGTTTCCTTAGAAGCTGTAGCCCCAGGACTGGAGAGATAGCTTAGTGGTTAAGAGCACTGACTGCTCTTCCAGAAAACCCAGGTTCAATTCTCAATACCCACATAGCAGCTCACAGCAGTCTGTAACTCTGGGATCTGAAGTAGGGCCTACCTAACCTCAAGACCCTGAGCTGGGCTGGTGACTCAGGACCAGCTTGGGTGCATGGGGGGACGCCTCTCAACTCTAGGAGGAGAGAATCACATCAGAGTGTAAATGAAGGGCCTCATCGTTGACAACCTGCCCAGCTGTCTGCTCCATGTGTGGGAAGAAAGCCTTAGCTTTGGAATGTTTTATAGCCTTTCCTTGGATATTCATTTCTGTTTTCTAAATAAGACAACTGATTTTCTTATTTTTAAAGGTATCAACTCTGCCTCCCTGAACTATTTTGAGGATTAAAAATTATGCTATATATGAGTCGTTATTATTATTTTCTACTATTACTGTTATCACACTGTCAGTGGTAGAGTTGCAAACACCTTGAAGTCTGAGATGGTTGAGGAGTAGGTGGAAAAACAATTAGCTCAGTATACCTTTCAATGAGGCCCTATGTTTGTCTCGGTTAATAGCTGCGAATATTCATTTGTGGGGAGTGAGGCTCCAACCAGTTAAGCTTTGATAGAAGGGGAGGAGACTGGAAGCATCAGGCTGTGTGCAGAGGCTGGCCTCAGTGTGAGATAAGAATTGACTGCTCTGGAGACTAGGAAAGTAAAAGATGAAAAGAGAAGTGTGTGTGTGTGTGTGTGTGTGTGTGTGTGTGTGTGTGTGTGTGTGTACCTGCTGCCCTGGGCACTGGGGAGTAAACAAAGGTGTTTGAGCAGACAGGCAGAAGAAGGGGATACTGTCCAGGGAACAGGTTGCACTCACTTCTCTGGCTTGCCTGTCTCCTGCAGGTGCATCTCCGCTCTGCCAGACGTCTCTGTGAGCTCTGCTGTGCCAACCGGGGCACCTTCATCAAGGTGGGCCAGCACCTGGGGGCCCTGGACTACCTGCTGCCAGAGGAGTACACCAGCACGTTGAAGGTGTTGCACAGTCAGGCTCCACAGAGCAGCATGCAAGAAGTCCAGCAGGTCATCCGAGAAGACCTGGGCAAGGAGGTACCTTGTTGTTCTGGAGCAGGGAGGGACCAGACAAAAGTCTGCCTCTACAACAGGCTCCTTCAGAGCCCTGCTGCCTGGCCCAGGGTACTGAGGATCCATCACTGATGTGGAATCAAATGTCTCAGCAGCATTCGGTGCTGAACCACGAGCTAGAAGGAGCCTCAGTGACCATCAGTAAAAGATAATAGCCGAAATGTGAGATGTCCGTATTCAGCAGTGTTGGCTGGTGACCTGAGATGGTTCGGATGCTTTGACCTAATACCGTCTGTCAGCTCCTGGGGGTTTACTGCATACTGAGGACTGTCGTGGGTTGCACTGTCACAATCCTCACAGCAAGTGTGAGGAGGTGAGAACTATTATCGACTCCATTTTGCAGCTGAGGGATGAAGGCTAGCACACTGTGTCAGGATGCCATCAGCAAACCGTCCAGTTCACTGCATTGGCTTCTTTGGAATGTTTCTGGTAGATACTTATCCAGCCTGCTTGATCTCCAGGGATGGGACGCTTACTCTCTTAGCTGCCAGCTGCCCAAGGTGCCCCTCCATTCTATTGCCTCTGACTATCAGAAGGCTCCCTGCTGGGCATGGTGTTGCATGCCTTTAATCCTAGCTCTTGGGAAGCACAGGCAGGTGGATCTCTGTAAGTTCAAGACTGGCTTGGTCTACATAGTGAGTTGCAGGACAGCCAGAGCTGTCTCAAAAAAAAAAAAAAAAAAAAAAAAAAAGGCTTTCTGAAAGAGGCATTAGAACTCACCTCCTCAAGTCTCACCTTCTCATGTCCATTCTGTACCCTGGAGATGGGGACCTGCAGGGCATTGATTTAAAATTTATTTTATTTTTTTTTCTAAACTGGGTGTGGTTGCTTGGACCTTCACTGGCTTGTTCTGGACATGGAGGGACTGGAGTATCCACTGCAGGTGGCTGAGCGGCAGGTCAGGCCCAGCCTTAAGACAGTGTGTGCTGTAGCTTGGGCACCCCTCCAAGACCTCTGCTGAACCCTGATCCCCTCACCAAGTGTTGTCATCTAGAGTTCTGAGCCTGATCTTAAAAGTCCAGTCTTCACCCACTGCCTGTTCTGAGGCTGGTTTGTAACTGTTGATCCCTGCCAGTTGGAGCGATGACTCAGTGCTTGAGAGTGCCTGCCCGTCTTCTAGAGGACTCATCTGGTACCCAACACTCACTGGGCAACCCACAGTCATCTCTAACTTCAGCTCCTGGGACCTGATGGCCTCCACCATACCTGTATCTGTGTGGTACACACACACACACACACACACACACACACACACACACACACACACACGTGCGTGTGCACGCCACCTACCTGCTTTATTGACTGCCTGGGCCTGGGAGGGGCCTGGTGACTAGAGTTTGGGCTTTGGAGCTGCAGTCTTGGACCCAGCACGAGTTATGTGTTCCCGTCACCTCATCTGTAGAACGAGAAAGACCGTAGTGCCCACTGGGGTTGGCGGGAAGGTTATAGAAGATAATGGACTGCAAACAGAGGGCGCTACTGTGCTGCTGGCTGTCCTGTCCTGTGCCCCACTCACCTCACTGTGTAACCCTAGCCTTCTGTGCCTGTGGTCTTAGAGAGAGAGAGAGAGAGAGAGAGAGAGAGAGAGAGAGAGAGAGAAAGAGAGAGAGAGAGGGAGGGAGGGAGGGAGGGAGAGTGTGTGTGTGTGTGTGTGTGTGTGTGTGTGGTTTTTCTCTATATTCTCTATCTGCCAAGTGATTCTAGGCCAGTTGTCCATCTGTTTATCCATCCAGCAAATGCCGGGCAGAGCGCTAGGTCCTATATAAACTGCAGCTGTCCTGGGAAATCGTTGATCTCCCTGGACCATAACTTAGCACCCTCCAAGTGTGGCGTAGCTTGTTGGAAATCAGGCTGTTCTGTTGCAAGCCAGAGTATCGTTAGAGGTGAAGGCCGTGGCAGCCCATTTTCCCTGGACCTGTAGCACCAGAGTAGTGAGGTATGTGGTCTCTTCCAGTGTCTATTTAATGGCAAATGGGCTTTCCTGGGTTATGCGAGGCAAGGCTGAGGGTGTGGCAGAGGCTGGATAAAGATCAGTCCTGTTTTTTGTTTTTTTGTTTTTTAACTGATATGTGGAGCTGGTAGTAAGGATCCAGAACCCAGACAAGTGGTTCCTGCATATCAGTGGTGGTCTGGCCTGCAGAGAGGTCTGACTCTGGGAGGCCCGGGTCAGGCACAGATACCTCCAAGATTGTCTTGCTCTGAGGAACGATTCCTCCAGAAGGAGGTAGAAGGAATGAAAGGCAGGTTTGACTTAGGGTTGGTGTCAGGGAGAAAGCTGGAGGCTAGGAGGAGTGGGGCTTGGATAGAGGAACCCCAGGGCAGTAGGGACAGGGCTGAGGCGGCCTTTGCTTCTTGCTGAGACTGTTGGCCTCTGGCGTCCAACAGTGTGAGATTCACCCCACTCCCGAACTAAAAAAACAAAGTAACTCACTGTAATAACAGTGCTGAGCATCCTTGCTGGTGTGTTGCAGCTCAGCAGGGGTGGATGTGAGGGAGGGGTGGTAGGAGAAGCATCTGGGTGAAGGGTGGGGCAAGAGCAGGTCAGTGGCTCCTTCCAGACCAGGCAGGGCAGAGGATGGTGACAAGTCAGGGCTGTCAGCTGTCATGGCGGCCAACCAGAGGCTGCAGGAGGTTTGGGGATTGGAAGATGTCTCCTGAGTATCGGTCTTCTCAGCCTCCTCTAGCTGAGTAGTCCTAAGCCCAGTGGCTGGATGGCTACTGTCCCCGTTTGTCCAGGGGTTCTTCTGAGAGAGGGAGGCTGTTGTCCAGGTCATAGTTCTGAGTGGCTGTCCCTCATTGCTGGGGAGTGTAGAAACCTCCAGTACCACAGGTCCCCAGGCAGTCCCCCCACCCCCTGGGAAGGTGGCCTTTGTTCTCTGGTGACACACTTTTTCATCTGTGGGTGGAGGGGAGGGGAGAGGGGCTGTGTGGGAGGCAGGGTAGGTGAGTGTGGGGGTGTGAAGGCGGAGGAAATCACTCACTCTGCACGCCTCCCTCCTCCAGCCCCTCCCACGACACTGCTGGGGAAGAACACTCTCTTTAAGGATGGTGTTGACGGGTTGCATTAATTCCTGCCCCCTCCAGCTGTAGGCCCTCCCGTGGCAGCCAGGCTGCACCCCTAGTTTCCAGGATGTAGTTGGAAGAAGCTGGGTATTCTGCATCACCGTTTTTCTGGCTCCCCAGTCCTTGGCTGGGTTTTAAGGTCATCCCAAGTTCAAAGACTGTGTGAGTGTGCCCGCTTCTCAGACTGCAGCAGGGGTAGGCAGGAGCTGAGGGTGCTGGTTTGGTCCTGACAGCTTAGTTCACGAGTTTCTTCAGGACCCTCCCCATCCACAGAGTCCCTGAGAATCAATTGTGTACTCAAGCCATTTCCTGTTCCAGGGAGTTAGGGCTGGTCTAAGAGGGTATCTCCACTAGAGGGATGGTGCAGAAGGTGGAGGCAACAGCATCCCTGGATTCTTAACTCCATGATTATGTTTGGTTCCTTGACATCAGGTGGTCCTATCAGTGTAGAGAAAAGGTCATCTAAGGACTTCATCCTTGCATAGGGACTAGCTTAGAAGAGTTCTGGGGGGCCAATTGGCTAAGTGAAGGGCAGCAAAAAGTAATAAGAGGAGCCCCAAGAGCTGGTCCCTAAAGAGAGGGGCATTTTCTGCTGTCTCAGAAGTGACCTTGGCCCGGACCCAGTCAGCTGTGTTCCCTGACTACCCTTAGGGCCACAGGTCCAAATGCAGTACCTGCCTTGGCCAGCAGATGGCACCTAAGTTCACAAGTCAGGGGTGTGTGGTGGATCCCTGAAGCATGAGATTCGGGCTCTTTTTTTTTCTTGGGCATGGTCCGAGAAGGCCAGACTGACATCTCTTCATCATGGGCAGGTGCAGGACTAAGTCACAGGGCCGCTGACTGTTTTGTCCTCTAAAGGTCTGTGTTTTAAAGGCTCGGGCCCTGGACTCTTGGCATTCTGCCTCTAGTAGAAAGGGCCCACCAGGAGGACCTCAGGCCACCGGAACTGCAATAGTTACTTTTGTCATTGCTGCGGCAACATGAGGAGGGAGTTTTTTTTGTTTTTGTTTTTGTTTTTGTTTTGTTTTTTTTTTTTGGGGGGGGAGGCTCTCGGTTGGAGGGCACAGTCCATCATGAAGGTAAAGCATGGTGGCGGGAGTGAGAAGCTGGCACAGTGCACCTGCAGCCGGGAAGCAGATGCCAATGAGTGCTGCTGGTTAGCTCTGTCTCCTTGTTCAGTATGGGACCCCAGCCTGCCACACAGGTGGGTCGTCTTCTTACCTCAGTTAACCCAACGTAGAGAATTCTTTACAGACACACAGAAGAAAAGTTAATTCCTGTGATAATTCTAAATACCATCACATTGACCACAAGGACTGGCCATCACAGGGGCCCTTGAAGGGAATTAATTGTTAGGCCTTTCCTGACTCTCTTTGCTTCCTGATTATGAGGCATGCATTCCACCTCCTCCGGCCCCTCCCCTCCCCCACCAGTCTTTGGCCTCATGCATGCCTCCTCTGAACAACATGAGCCCGTCCTTAACATCTTCTTCACCTGGTGATCCTCTGGGGCCTCCCACCAGTTCTAACAGCCTGTGATTTGGTGGTTCAACACCCTTCCTTCTTCCTTTTCTTTTTTCCTTGCTTGTAGAAACAGCTGGAATATGTGCAAAAGGAAGTTTTTAGACCCTGATGCGGCTAATTATGGTTTGACCTCATTCCAGAGCCCATGGCGGGTAATACATGCCTAGTCACACGAGAGTCCAAGGTTTTGCAGGAGAGAGAGGGATTCCACTGAAGCAGAGAGACTCTGTGGAAGCCGGGGCATCTGACCCAGGTTTTTCAGGTGGGGCTAGAGATGTTGCAGATGGGAGGAGAGGCTCCCGGCTGGATGACGCGGGCTTGGCAAAGGTGTCGGTGTGGAGAGACAAAAGCCAGGAGGTGACCGAGCTTTGTTGACTAGAAGGTAGTGTTTAGGAGCGAGACCACGTTTTTGAAGGGCCTGCAATGTTCTTTTCCGATGTGAGCCTGAGGGAGTGAAGGACTTGGCGGGGAGCTGGGCAGAGGAAGGCTGCAGGGACTGACTTGTAGATGGCAGAGATCGGAAGGCATCGGGAGACTGAGCCTGATTGTCTCGGTCATGCAGAGAGGTGGTCATCCTTTATAGTGGGACTCAGGAAGTGAACATGACTGTTAGCCACTTTTGATTACAGATACCCATGTGCACATGCGTGTCTGCCCACAAACCCAGGTGAGTCAGGACGCATCACATTTCAACAAATGATCCACGCATCAAATTTCAACAAGTGATCCACGCATGTAAACACAGTATGGACATCCATAATCCTAGCACTCAGAGCCTGAGGATCATGAGTTTGAGGCCAGGCTGGGCTACATAAACGAGACCTTGTTGAAATGAAGGAAAACAAAACAGAGCAATCAAAAGAGAACCGACGGGCGGAGGTTTATTATTGTCATGGAATACAGTTGTGCCAGGAAGGGTTTTCACCTCTGAAATCTGATGAGCCGCTGAAGAGACTGAGGTCACTGGCTAGGGTTTAATCTGGAAACGCCTTTGTCAGGGGAAGCACTTGTGTGGTTTATGTCCTCCGAAATATGTTTATGTCAGTCTTTTCCATTTGAACTCCCCTACCAGGGGTGTAGGGATATAGAATTGGCTTGATTTTGTAGCTTCCCATCGTTGCCAGGGATGAGTGCATCATGTTTTCATGAGTGCTGCAGGTACTTAGTGTTCTTGGTGGAATGCACGGCCGGAGTTTCTATGGAGGTTCAGAAGAGATCTTGGGGTGCCATTGTGTACCAGGCAGATACACCCAGTTTTGTATGAATCCACAGTGGCATGTGGGGGATGATTTAGTTGTGTGTGTGTGTGTGTGTGTGTGTGTGTGTGTGTGTGTGTGTGTGTCCCCGAGCTCTGGTTGAATCAAAAGTTCAGAAGAAGAGTTAAGAAACTCCCGCCCCAAAGACGTCCGTTGATTATTCAACTGGGAGGCAGTGGCCAGAAAGAGAACACTGTGGAGTGCAGGGACCAGCCAGAACAAAGGCAGGAAGGAAGGGGAGGTAGGAGAAGGGATAGCCTGGGCAGGGAGCACACGGGACTGCAGCTGGCTCGGGAAACCTTGATGAGAAGTAGGACAGTGTCCTCTGCAGGCTATCTGCTCTCTGCCAGGGCCGGATCATTTTCATTCCTATGGTACGCTGGCTTAGCCAGAGAAACTGAACGTATGTATTTTTATATGTATGCATGTATGTAGATATGTAGAAAGATAACATTGGCTTTTAAAAATTGGATTCATGTGATTATAGAGACTAGCAAGTCCAAAGCTGGCAGAGCTGGCCCTGCCAGAATCTTTTAAGAGCCGGTGCCGCTGTAGTTCAGGTTCAAATGTGAAGGCCACCTGCTGGCAGAATTCCCTCTCACTTCAGGGATATCAGCTAATTGCGGGAGGCCCACTCACATATGGAGGGCAACATGTTTTCCTAATCGACTGGATGGGGAGGTCTGCAATCCCAATACTGTGGAGGTGGAGACGGGAGGATCGAGAGTTGGAGGCCAGCTTGGTCTGCACAGTGCGACAGTGTCTCAAAACCCATGGGCCGGGTGTTGGATTTCCAATGTCACTCAGTGAAAGAGTACTTGCAAGGCCCTGGCTTTGACCTCAGCACTGGACAAAAGAAAAAAAAAATGGGAAAACCCATCTAGAGCAACATTTGCTCTCGTATCTGGGCACAGTGGCCCAGCCAGGACGGTGCATGGATAAACCACCTCGGTTCTCCATGTGGCCCTTGAGGGGAGCCGTGTGTCTGTACCGCTCCCCCCTAACCCCCTCCTGCTTTCACATGCTACTTGATGTTTATATTGATCTGAAGGGCAGGAGCCAAACTCCTCTTGGTTTATTAGTTTTGTGGCTTTGGCTTTCCTGTTTTCCTGGTTCCTTTTTTTGTAGACTCTGCTGAGGGTGGGCTCACTGTGGGTGAGCACAGGTGGGCTGTTTGAACACATGCGTCCATCTGACTGCTCCCCATCTCCTGTTAGGTCCATGGATTTACTGAGCCCCTCCCATGCAGGTCTCTGTCCCCTGGGAGTCCTTGCTCTAAGGAGCCCTCGTTCCCCCGTGCTCTGACTCTGGCAGGGGCCTGATGAGGTCAGCTCGCCTCATCGGCCCGCAGTCACCCATAGGATCACATTGCTGACCTCTGGCCTGCTTCTCCTGGCCTGAATGCCACCTTTGTTTGTCCCCCTCAGGTTGTGTCTAAGAGGGCCATCAAGTGAGTGTTCTGGGAACAGAACGGAAAGGGAGGGAGACACCCCCCTCCCCCCTTCCTGGCTTGTTCTCATCCTGCCTTCCCAGCAGATCTCAATAAAAAAATACATTTATATTAAAAACATAATGAAGAATAAAAAACATTTTCCCCCAATAATGCTGAACATCAAAAGGAGATTTTTATCAATTATGAGAGAGAGATTTTGGCCATAAAATGGTAATTTAATGAGTAGGAGACGGATGGCAGGAAGCATTAATGTCAGCCACAATGGATGGCCTGCCATTAGTCACTGGAGGAGAGGCGAGGCAGTGGCCCCACAGCCTGGCTGCTCCTTTTTTGATGTTCCCCCAACTCCTGCCCAATCCTCCTCAGCCTACTCCTTTCTCTCTGCCTGTTGAGCCTCTGCCCCGTCTCCTTCTGATAATTATAACTTTTTTTTTTTTTATTTTAGATAGGGTCTTACTATGTAGTCCTGGCTGTTTTGGGTCTCATTATGTAGACCAGGCTGGCCTCGAACTTACAGAGATCCACCTGCCTCTGCCTCTGAGTGCTAGAATTAGAGGCGTGCGCCACTATGCCCAGCTTATTGTAACTTCTTGATGAGCCATGCATATCTGGGGTCAGGTGGCGCTTGTTGCTTCCCAAGAGAGCTCCACAGTGAGAAGAGCAGGGGTTGCAGAACTTCTCAGCTTGGCAGCCTGTCCTGCCTGGGCTGCCCTAGGGCTCCGGTCTTTTTACTGAGATTTATTTATTTTATGTGTATGAATCTTTTGCCTACATGCATGTATGTACACCGCATGCGTGCCTGGGGCCCATGGTGGTCAGCGGTGGGCATCAGATCCCCTGGAACTGCATTACAGATGGTTGAGAGCCATCATATAGGTGCTGGGAACAGAACCTGGGTTCTCTGTGGGAGTTGAGAGTGCTCTTAACTGCCGAGCCATCTCCCACACCTGTCCTGTTTCATTCTGTTCTCATCTCCCCCATGTGCTCACGGGACTTGTTCTCATTCCTTGAACCTGGGTGTCTGACCGCCGCCACGACCCTGCTAGGTTAGCTGTTATTCCAGGAGGGGTCCAGAGAGCAGCTTCCTGGGAGACTCTGCTCTGGTTTCCTCAGGTACCCTAGTCAGGATCAGAGGCCCCTTTTGGCACCTGTAGTTGGTTACTTTCCAGTCCTGACTCTCTCATTGTGCCCAACTTGGACTTGGTATACAGTAGGTATTAATAAATGTCGTTCCATGGAACTCTAGAATTAGGTTGCTTCTGTTTTCTTGAAGCCTTCACTCACCCCCTCAGGCAGGTTGGATGGACCCTCTTGTGGATCGGAAGCATATGACGTGGACTCAAATCCTGTGTCTTGCCCTGCAGTCTGGTCGTCTCTGTGCTGGCTTATGTTCTCAGCAGGGCATATTGGGGTTTTCCTCAGGGCACTGCCCAGGGCTTGCATACAGAAGTGCTTAGCGGTGGCTTGTTAGGTGAATGGAGAGCCTGTTTGACTTGGAATTGGAGTCTTGCTTGAGTTCTGGATGCTCTGTGTCATCCTGGGTATGATCTTTCTAGCCTGGGTTTCCTCGTCTGTAGATAGGGATGATCAAAGACCCTGTGAATTAGTGGGGCTGTGGTAAGGACTGAAAGATAGAAACAGCCCAGAAATGCTTCATTTCAGGGCCTTGGGCTGGGCAGTGATGTTCTAGGTAAGACCTCAGAGGCACAGACAAGAGCAGAGCTAGATCACCAGGATCCTGTCAAATGAAAAAACTTCTACACCAAAAAGAGAACAATCAGCAGGTTGAAGTGAACCTGCAGAGTGGGAGGAAATATCTGCAAGCTATCTGTTCAACAAGGGAATAAAATCCATGGTTTATCAGAGACAAGATGAAAAAACCCTACACCCAGCCTCAATAGAAAAAAAAAAGACTCATTAAGAAACATGTATGATGACATATTCCCTCAATCTCAGCAGGCAGAGGCAGAGGCAGGAGGTTCTCTAGGGGTTCCAGGCCAGCCTGGTCTACAGAGTGAGTTCAAGGCCAACCAGAACCACATAATGAGACCCTGTCTCAAAAACAACAAAAACAAGTAACAACAAGAATTAGGCAGGTGATCTCCAAAGAAGACACATATATGTGGCTAATAAATATTTGAGAAAAACACTCAACATTGCTAATCAGTGATGGTGTATGCCCAGCAGAAGGCTGAAATGAGAGGATTCCTGTAAGTTGGCATCCCGCCTGAGACACAGAGAGTTCAGGAGTAGCCTGGGGTACATAGCAAAACCCTGCCCCAACCCTCAACCTTTTCATAACCCATCTCCTGAAAACAAGATATCTCACACCAGTTAAAATGGCTATAGCAAAAACGATGAGGGTATAGAGAACATGGAATCTCCCACACTGTTTCCCTTTTGAGATAGGATCTTGCTATGTAGCCCTCGCTTACCTGGAACTGGCTGTGTAGACTGAATTTCCCAGTTTTTCCAAGTTCTGGGATCATTGATGTGTACCACCACTTCCTGCCTCTCCTGCACTTTCTGATCTACTGTGGAAGACAGTGTGGGGTTCCTTAAGATGCTCAGGTGAGACTAACATACGATTCAGTAGTCCCATTACTGGGTCCATCTCTAAAGAAACCAGCATGCAGAGATATCTGTATTGCCATGCAGTATTCATGATAGCCAAGGTCTGGTACCCATCTAAGTGCCCCAAAGAAAATGTGGTGCATATACACGAGAGAAGATTATCCAGCAACAAACAGGAATGAAATTTTGTCATTTGCAGCAACATATCATTGTGAGATCATTGCGTTAAGTGAAATAAGCCAAGCACTGAAGGGAAATACTGCCATGTTTTCTTTCATAGGTGGAAGCTGAAGAAGTTCACCACCTAAAAGTAGACAGTAGAATAGTCACCAGGGGTGGAGAAGGGTGTGAGGAGGTAGGTCTATGGAGAGGCTGGCTGGTGGGTATGGAGCTGCAGCTGGATAGGAGGAAACACTGTAGTGTTCTCTGGGAGGGTGGCTGCATCTCATAGTATTATACTGTGTATTTCCGAACAGAAGAGAGTATTTCAGATGCTCTCATCCTACAGAAGTGAGGACCGAGCCAGGTGATGGACATGCTGATTGCTCTGATTTGATCATCACCTGTTGTATGTGTGTTTCAAGATGTCATTTCCGTACCCTCATAAGTATGCACAATTAGTACGTGTCAATTAAAAAACTAGACACAACCATCTGAAGCATGGGGCCTGGCATAGAGCAGTAAATGCCAGGAACTGTCAGCCGCGCTTCTGATGTACTGAGCCCTCACAGCCTATGCAGGAACCTCCTGGTTCCTGGGTCTTCCTGGACTTTGACAAACAGCTCATTTCTTTCCCCCTGGCTGTGCATAAATGAGTGCATTAGGCAGAAGCAACCCATGAGAACCCTGGCTGATGGATCCTAAGGGTTTAGAAACTTTCTGCTTCAAGCCCGAATATCCTAAGTCAGGAAACTTGTGTGGTGTGACACATCTGGGTGGTAGAATGGGGGAGTTGAACCCATGTTTGTGTTCAGCTTGTTTTCTCCTTTTTATTCTGCTCAAGACCTCATCCCTTGAAAAGGTGCTGCCCAGGTAGGATGAATCATTTTACTACAGCTAACTCAATCTAAAAACTCCCCCAGCTATGTCCAGATCTGTCTCCTCAGTGGGTCTCGATTCTGTCAAGGTGACACCCTAACATCCATACTTCCTAGGGAAAGAATCAGAGGCCCTGAGACATTAGTAGGGGTTTATAGCTGTAAGTGAAATCAAATGGGAGATAGATAGATAGATAGATCGATCGATCGATTGATAGATAGTGTGTGTGTGTGTGTGTGTGTGTGTGTGTGTGTGTGTGTGTGTTCTTCATCAGGCACATGTGCATCCAAAGCCTGGCACTGATCTGAAGATGTTTTAGGCACAGTGTCAACACTGAAGGACTGATAGAAGGGACCTGTGCAGTGTCATATGGGGAGGGTCTGGAGTGGGGCAGTATTGGTGTTCCTTCCTCCTGCCAGCCCCTAGATCTCAGAGTGAGTGTCACCAGCTGGACAGGGGTAGAGGACAGATGTGGTCATTGCTCTGGAAGGAGCTGAAAGCTGTCCTTGAACCCCCAGAGCTGTCAGAGCATCCTCATCTCCTCCTAGAACAGAGTTCATGGCCTCCCTTGCCTCGATAGCAAGAAGGGGACTGGTCCCGCAGGCTGTTGGGGCCTAGGTTAGTGCCAATGATTGTCTCTGATGTCTTCTTATGAACCAGAAGTGGCCTTGTTGATGATGATTTAAGAAGATAGCTAGAGGTGGGGTTTAGGCTCTACCAGTCTGCCAGTGAGCATAGCTGCCAGTGTGGACCATATGCTTGCTGCATGGTGGGTGTTCATCTCAGTTTGGGCTCTCCTGGAAGTGGACTGGAAGACAAGCCTTCCAGAGAATTTTGTGGAGAGTGGTCATGTGGCTGTAGGAAGAGGAGGCCACTGATGACCCTATGCTCTTAAACCAGCTACCACGGTGGGCAGAGGGGACTCAGTCTTGTGGAGTAATTGGGAGGTGGTGCCACACACCCAGGGCAAGGGGGACGGAGAGTTTTTAATGCTCCAACCTCTTAACCTCCTTACCCATGGCTGCCTCTGGGGCTGTTAGTTCCTGAGACTGTAGTCAAGATGCTCATATAAAAGGGGCAACTGGGAAGAGGCAAGATCCAGGGAACAGATAGGGCTGGTTACTTCATTCTTATGTGAGGGGAAACCCATTTTTGCTGAGGGGTAAACAGTTCAGAGAGGTCAAGTCATGAGCCTAAGGAGGGTCTTGGCTCCTAACTCCAACATTCTCCGGCCTGTGCTTTTCATGGCGGTTCCTGTCCCGGCCGGGTAATGCTTGCCTGTGATTCCTAAGAAGGGCAGGCAGATGAGGAACTGTAGCTGCTGCTGCTGCTACTCCTTACTGAGTGCTTCCTCTGTCTGAAATGGACCCTGGGTGTTTTCACGCATGTGGTCTCATTTAGTCCCAGAGCAGCTTGGCAGGGTGTGTTTGGGGGCCCTGACCCCAGTGTTCCTAGATGTGGGAAGTGAGACTTAGAGACATTGGATGACTGAGCATCACACAGCACTGAATGAGCCAGGGACTGGGCAGATGAGCTTGGTTGACACATGGCTCCAGAGACACACCCACTTTAGTTAGGCTGCCCCTAACAGGAGATGGACCCGCTTCAAGACCACACTGATAGGTGAGTGAGGCTGGGCTGAGCTGGCACCCAGTCTGGTGAGACTGTCTGGTGACACTCACCCAGGAGAAAGAAAGCGAGGCTGTCCTTGCTCCGGTCTCTCCTGGGTCTGCCGCCTAACCTGCACTGTCAGGCTGACCTTGACCAGTCAGCTGATGGCCAAGTGGAGGCCTCAGGAAGTACAAGGGCAGACGGTCAGGCTCTTGTGTGAGCCTCTGTCCCGTGCTGGCAAGCTGTGGTTGGAAGAGAGCCCCCGTCATTGTAATTCCCAACTGTTTTCTACCCGATGTTACCCTTGGGCAGCAGAGGGAGGTGTGCTCTGCATGTCTAGCTGATTTATGTTCACACTGAAACAATAATGTTTAATCTGGAAAGGGCTAATCAATTTTTTATGCTGATTATGAATCAGCCAGGTGGCCCTGCTGCTTCATTCAAGCAACTTCAGGAACTTTCCTGGCTTGGGCCTCTGTGGTGCTATATGCTGGGAGGCCCTTCAAGGAGAGCCCCTTCTTAGAGCCTGTGCCCCTTGGGAAGAGAATGAATGTGTGTGTGTGTGTGTGTGTGTGTGTGTGTGTGTGTGACTGTGTATGTGCATGTATGTGTAGGTACATGCATATATATGCATTTGCATATATGTGTGTACATGTATTTGTGCATGTGTGTTTTTATGCATGCTTGAATGCATGTGCCATATGCATGTGTGTATAGGTGTGTGTCTGTCTAAATGTGCATATATGCACATATATTGCACATGCACACATGTGTCTATGTGTTGCATGTGTGAATGTGTATACATGTCTGTGTATACACACATGCAGAGATCTGTATGTATATATGTGCATTGTATCTGTGTGTGTGTGTGTGTGTGTGTGTGTGTGTGTGTGTGTGTGTGTTCACATTTCTAATCAGGGAGGTAGCCTGGTGCCTGATGGAGAGCCTGTTTCGTGGATGTTTATATGAATGCACTCATGTGTATACATATCTCACCAGAGAGGTAGCCTGACTCTAGATGGAGAACCAGACTTGGGTATGCATGTGTGTTTGCACAGGTGCATATACTCATGTGTCAGCCTATGTAGTTTACACACATGTTTAATTAGGAGTGTGGACTGAATCTAGGAAGAGAGCCAGGCTTGGGTATACATGCTTGTTGACCATGTGCACATATATGTTGCTGTGTGTAGGTTGGCTGCTATGGACCGTGGACATAGTTTGGGAATTGCAAATTGGAAGGAAAGGGTTACAGAATCATGGAATTGGAAAGGTCAGTGAATCTTCTAATACTCTGCTTTTGTAATTTAGGAATCAAGACCAAAAATGGTAAAGTGACTTCTTGATGTCATCAGCTTGATGGCAACGTGGGTCTTAGCTTTCACCCCTGTATCCTCCAGTGGCTGCACATGCTTTCATGGTCATGGTCATAGTCATGGTGAGAGCCAGAGCAGGGGACTTTATGATTGATTGTCTGGGGTTGGCTAGTCCCTTTGCAACCATCCTGACATCTCTGAGAGCTGATAATTCAGGGAACAAGACAAGGAGGTGACATGCCACAGTATAATGTCAGTGTAGAACGAGAGAGTTCCCCGAGCCTCTGCTTCAGTGCTCCTGGATCCCACAGAAGCATGTGGAGAGGGCTGAGCTAGAGTTTTCTGGAGGAGAGAGTAAGCAGGACTGTTGTTGTCCTTTTACTCTTTGTTCTTTGTTCTTTTGGGGGCCCGCCATCCAGCTCCCAAATAAATCACACATGGAGGCTTAGTCTTGCTTTTGAATGCCCAGCCTTAGCTTGGCTTGTTTCTAGCCAGCTTTTCTTAACTTAAATTATCCCATCTACCTTTTGCCTCTGGGCTTTTACCTTTCTCTGTTTCTGTGCATCTTTCTTTACTTCTTACTCCATGGCTTGCTGTGTAGCTGGGTGGATGGCCCCTTCTTTTCTGGGCCTTTGATCCCTCCTCTCAGATTTCTTCTATTTATTCTCTCTGCCTGCCAGCCCCACCTATCCTTTCTTCTGCCTTGCTATTGGTCATTCAGCTCTTTATTAGACCATCAGGTGTTTTACACAGGCAAAGTAACACAGCTTCACAGTTAAACAAATGCAACATAAAAGAACGCAACACATCTTTGCATCATTAAAACAAATGTTCCACAGCATAAACAAATGTAACACATCTTAAAATAATATTCTACAACACAGGACATGGCATAGAGAGAATGAGCAAGAAGGCTTTTGAGTGCTTCTACACAGGTGGAATGTCCTGAGCTGGTTGCCAATTTAGGCAGGATGGGGTGTCACACTGTAGTGTTGCAGAATACTCCTTTACAAGGTGATTGGCTTAATAAAGATCTGAATGGCCAATAGCTCAGCAGGAAGAGGTTAGGTGGGACTTCTGGGCAGAGAGAGAAGAAGAGGAGATGAATCTAGGCACATGAGAGATGCCAGAGGACCTGGAGAGGAAACAGGAGGTGCAAGGTGGAAGAAAGGTAAAAAGCCTTGAGGCAAAACGTGGATTAATATAAATGGGTTAATTTAAGTTATAATAGCTAGTGGGATAAGCCAGCTATAGGCCAAGCTTTCATAATCAATAGTAAGTCTCCATGTCGGTTTTTTTTTTTTTTTTTAAGCTGAGGATTGAACCCAGGGCCTTGTGCTTGCTAGGCAAGCGCTCTACCACTGAGCTAAATCCCCAACCCCTTTTTTTTTTTTTTTTTTTTTTTTTTTTTTTTTTTTTTTTTTTTGTGAGCTGGAGCTCCAAAGAAAAATCCCTCTACACTGGAGGGGTCACCCCAGGGAGGTATGTGAATCTTGAGTGAAAGTAAGGAAGACAGTGTCTCTAAGTCTGCACAGCTCTTGTGTGTTGTCTGCTTATGTGCTCCCTGACTCCTCAACGGGCCATGGAACTTCTGTTGTGTGGCCCTGAGTTATACAGTTGAACAAGCTTCCGTGAGCTTTGGTTATGGGAATCTCACCAATAAAACCCCAATGACACTTGCCTAAGTGTCACAGTGTTCTGGATAATAAGTTCAGGAGGTGAAGCTGGCCTATCAGAGCAAGTGGTCTGGAAGTTGTGATCCAAGGGTAGTTAAAGGGACAGAAAGATGTGACGTATGACTGGAAATTGTATTACGCCTCAGGGCATACACAATCTGGTCAGGGACGACAAGGAGGGTGACTGCAGGCAGAGGCTGGGAGTAGTGAGCTGGGTGTGTTGAGATCTGAGACTGGCAACCATGCATTGGCCCTGTGAGGAGCACAGTGTGGTCTAATGTATGGTGGCTGGTCTATGGAACTATCTGGAAGACCAGTCAAGTGTCTTCATGGTCATCCAGGTGAGAGGTGATGTTGATTGGACCAAGGTTAGGGATCTGGAGAGGATGGGTTGGCACGCTTGGAGACTGAATTAAAATGGGGGTGGGGTAGGCATTGCAGCAGAGGAAGGCACCATGATCCACCCTCAGGGTTCTGACGTGGACTGTGGGAACCTAGTACTGAGTCCAGTGCTGAAAGGAACAATAGAAGAGGGTGTTAGCCATCCATCCAGAGGAGGCGTCTTGTATAGCGCTGGTATTTACAATTGCTTCCTATCTGCAGAATGGAAACCGGTAGTGAGTGTCAGAGTGGCCCTGGGTCCATGTGGGAGTGAGTGGTGGAGGTGGAACCTGAGGAGATGGCTCCGTCAGTGTAGTGCTTGCCTTGTGAGCATGAAGGTCTGAGTTTAACATCCAGAACCCAGGTAAAGAGTTAGGTGTGGTGTTCATGAGATCCCAGCACTAGGGAGCTCCCTGACCAGCCAGTCTAGTCTGTTTGGCAAGTGTCAGACCATTGAGAGACCCTGTCTCAAAAACGGTAGACAGTGCCTGAGGAGTGACATCCAAGGCTGTCCTCTGGACTATGCAGGCCTGTGTGCACACGTATAACTGCACATCTACACGCATGGCCACGTGTACACCCTAAGGCTGAACAGACTGAGGTGTGTCTGGATTTCTATTTAAGTTGAAATAACACATTAGCATGCTGGTGCCATGAGAGCTTTGGGGTGTTGCCCTGTGGTCAGGTGTGTGGAAGGAGAGGCTTATTGCAACAGCTGGAGAGCCTGCCTGTCATGGCTGCAGCCCTGACAGGGTTTTGGGGGCTGGGTAGCTCTTCCTCGGGGCCTGAGGTTGGTGACTACCTGAGAAGCTGCGGAGAAAGCGGGGCTTCTGCAAAGGGGGGGGGCGGGGATGCCGCTGAAGCCCCACGGACTTGGCCTTAGCCCAGGGGTTTGGAAGGGGCAACCTGAGGAGACAGCTGGGAACGGAAGACCCTTTGCCCCAGAAGGGGAGGTGGGCTGGTCCTCCGTGTCATCACCTGGTATGGGAGTCACGAAGCTCTTGCTCCCCCTCCTGGTCCAGATCCAGGGATTCATGTTTGGCCGATGTCCTGGTGCTGTCCCCCAGCTTCCTGGCACACTTTTGTCTGGGGGAAATGTGACAAAAGGCTAAAAACGGCTTTATACTTAGATGCTCCTATTGTGTGCCAGGGGTCAGCAGACACCGTAAATGGCCTGCAAAGGTTCCTACCGCTGCAATGACAAACCTCTGCACATTTAGTGGCTTCAGTCAATGCCAGCTTATTGTATCCCTGTTTTGCAGGGTAGGAATCCTAAAATTAAGGTATTGCCCAAGGCACATTCCTTCTGGAGACCCCAGAAGAAGCTGGCTGAGTACCTTGGTCTAATCCCTGTCTCAGCCTGTCACCTCCGTTACTCTCATTAATTTTGACCCTTTTGCCCTCCCATCCTCTTCTCCCTTTCCCTCTCCCCTGTTCGTCTATTTCTTTCCTTTTCTTCTTCAGTACTGGGTATTGAACTAGGGCCTCATTCATGTTGGGTGAGCCTCTACCACTGGGTATAGTCTCATTTCCTCTTCTCCCTTATATATATATATGTGTGTGTGTGTGTGTGTGTGTGTGTGTGTGTGTGTGTGTATTATAAATCACATTGTGTGTGTATACACATGTGGAGGTCAGAGGGCAGTTTATGGGGATTGGTTCTCTCCTTTCAACATGTAGGACCTGGGGATTGAAATGAAGTCATCAAACTTAGTAGCAAGCACCTTCACCGACTGAGCCATTGTGACACCAAGTCCCGGCTACACTCCTCACTTCAGGACCTTTATCTTCATCAAACCTACAGAGTTTCTTATGCCATGTAAGAGCCCGTTTACAGCTTTTGGGATGGGAACATAGACCGTTTTTCTGCTTACCCTGGGGCCAGAAAGTCCCTATTTCGACTTTCACAGGTCATATTCTCTTTATCACAGTGGTCAGCTCAGCCTGGTATGAGGGGAGCTGTGCAGATGGGCATGCCATTGGCAGGTTGGCAGGGAGGTCACCCACCCTCTAGCTAGTTTGTATGTGTGTGCATGTGTGCTTTTCTGTGTGTTTGTGGTGTGTGTGTGCGCTTTTCTGTGTGTGTGTGTTGCACGTGTTTGTGTGCATGTATGCTTGTGTGTGAAGGCCAAAGGTCAGCATTAGGTGTATCTTCATCAATTGCTCTCCACTTTTTTTTTCTCCTTTTAAAGACAAAATTTCTCTGTGTAGCCTTAGCTGGCCTGGAACTTGTTCTGTAGACCACACTGGCCTCAAACTCATAGATCTACCTGCCTCTGCCTCCTGAGTGCTGGAATCAAAGGTGTGCACTACCACATCTAGCTCCCACCTTCTCTTTTGGAGACAGGATCTCTCACAGAATAGCTGGCTGTCTTGGTTAGATTGACTGGCTGTCCAGCCGCCTCCACATCTGCAGTTCTGGGATTACAGGCATATGCTGTTGTGCCTAGTTTTTATGTAGGTGCTAGGGAATCCAAACCCAGGTACTTTGTTCATTCAGAAAACACTATGTCCACTGGGCCATCCTTGCCAGCTCTATAGCTGTTGCATGCTCTTTTTCCTTGTGGTCTTGGTAACTCTGCTGCAGCCAAGTTTCCCTTCCTTGTACATTTCTGGTCTCTGCAACGTCTTCACATGGAAAGTGAGTCCAGAAAACTTCTTGCTGCATGCGTGTTCTGAATTCCTTGCTCTGGGCTCTGAGGCATGGGAACATACATAGCTTAGGCCTGCTGCCACCTCCCAAAGGCCAGGAAGCCTGTCCCAACAGCAAATGCAGTGCCCATACGTGATGGACGCTGTGCTTCCCATTCTCTCCCCTCTCTCATTTTGAGCCTTGGGACATCTGAAGGTAGTAGGAGAAGCCCTGTGGGGTTCTTGAAGACAAGCCTGTTAGGTTTCGGGCTTGCTTTCTAGTGATGAGGAGCTGCGGAAGAGGACCCCTTCTCTGGTGAGGGGCCAGGGAGCCCAAGGTGGTCTGGATTCTGTACTGGGAGCTGCTCGCCGTCGGAACCTTGGCTCTCTTGCTGCTATGCGCCATTGCTCAGTTCACAGTTCTCTGCCCTGGAAGGCTCTTCTCTCTCTTCTTTAGCGACTTAGCTGACTCCTCCGTCATCAGGTCGCATTCTTGTTATTTTCTAGAGAAGTCCTCCAGCCATGCCCATTTCCTCCAACACTAGCTCTGTGCTCCTATCCCTTCACAGTGCTCATAAGGACCAGCCGTTGCATACATCATTTGTGCTGAGTTGACAAAGTCCCAACTGCTTCCACTTCCCTTTACATTCTCCTAGTGGCTTCAGAAGATGGTGGCCATACTCACTCCCCCTTATGCCCCAGTAACAACCACAGCGCTCCCCACACACGTTAATCACTTAGGAATTTTATTTTGTTGTATGTGTAAAAGAATAATGACTCTTGGTGAATATTTTGTCCTCTGTAAAATGGGGTTGGTAATAGCTTCCTTCTAGAGGGAGAGGAGGATTGGGTAAAAGTGCTTTGAGGACACCAAACATTATGCAAATATAACGTGTTGCCCGTGGTTGATTTGAACATCTCATTCTTGAGAAGCTAAGTTGTCCTGATGTTCCCTTGGGCATACCTAGGTTCAGAATCAAGGAAGTAGAAAGGCCTTATGTGTGCCAGTTGGCACTGGAAGCCAGAAAGTTCCGGACTTCTAGTCCTGTGTGTTGGAACCACATCTCGGCACTGTGGTGGAATGAGAACATGTAGCCTGCCCAGGTTCACGGCAGCCTCAAGAGGGGCTCATTGCCTATGCTCTGATCCCCCAGGGGGCCAGCTGCTCAGGTTGTACCCTGGCTGGGGGGGCGGGGCACAATTTCATAATCTTCTTTATCCAGGATCTCTGGTCTCTTGTCCCAGAGACCTCTGTCATAGGCAGAGGCATATTCATGGCACCCTCCAAGGCTGTAGGAGTTATTAAGATGGGGGAGTTGAAGGATTAGATTTATGACAGGCAGTGGTGGATTATGAAGAATAATTTATCAAATGTCAGTGCCTGCAGCCTACAATTTACAGAAGGTTTGCTTAAGCTGAGGAGATCTGATTGGACTGCCCCTCCCCCACCACTAATGAATGACAGTTCTAATGGGATGGCTTCCCAGGCTGGCCAGCCACACTGGGTGTTTATCTGCTTTTTATTAATCATTATTAACATAAAAATTCCCTCAAGTTCCTCCAGCCACAGTTCTCTAGTTACTCAGTGCCAAGGAGGCTCCCTTGGCTACCTGGAAGGAACTGTGGTCACCTTTGGGAGGTGTTTCAGCTATCTAAGTCAGTGGGAAGGTCCCAAGTTCCTTTTCCATCACGAGGTACAGGGAACCTCGTCTCAGCTTTAGATGTTCTCTAGAAAGTACCTAACCGTCTGAGCACAGTTCTGGGTCAGGCAGATACAATCGGATCCAGTGCTGTGAAAAATCCAGAAGTCTCTAGTTCAAGGAGGGTGAGGGAAACTGAGGAAATATAGGAGGAGGTGAATATGCAGCCACAGCCCTGTTCTCAAGGAGGGCACATGAGCTCTAAGGATGTATTCAGGGGGGTTCTCTGAGTAGGTGACAGTGAGGGAAGGCGTGTGGGAAGGGGAGCCTTCCGGGTGGAGGCAATAACATGAGCACAGACCTGTGGGGCTGGGAAGGAGTGATCTGGGCTCTAAGAAAGCCTTCTGGCTGGGACAGAGCGAGGAAGTTGAAAAAGAGAGGCAGATAGGCCCAGCCCTGATAGGTCTGCTAGGGATGTGGACCGTAGGTACCTGGGGAGATGATTTCAGCAGAGAGAAGCGACACAGTTTAGCTGTGTGTATGATAGAGTATAAACTGCAGGAGATAGGAATCTAACTGGAGGAGGTGGTTAGGAGGCTAGTGTAGTCTCTGGGTAAATGAAGACAGTGGCTTGTCTCATGGCAGAGCAGGATGGAGACCAGCATGTCGTTGGTTGTTTTATTACTCTTTCCTCTTTGGGGGAGCCCACCACCCAGCTCCCAAATCATGATATGGAGTATTATTCTTTCTTATAAATGCCCGGCCTTAGCTTGGCTTATTTCTATCTAGCTTTTCTTAACTTAAATTACCCCCTCTGTCTTTTGCCTCTGGGTTTTTACCTTTCTCTATTTCTGTATATCTTTTCTTTCCTTCTTATTCTGTGGCTTGCTGTGTAGCCAGGTAGCTGGCCCATGGTGTCCTCCTCCTTTTCTTCCTCCTCCCTCTTTTTCTCCTCCTGTTTATTCTCTCTGCCTGGCAGCCCCACTTATTCCTCTCTTGCCTTGCTATTGGCTGTTCAGCTCTTTATTAGACCATCAGGTGTTTTAGACAGGCAAAGTAACACAGCTTCTTAGAGTTAAACAAATACAGCATAAAAGAATGCAGCAATCTTTGTATCATTAAACAAATATTCCACAGCATAAACAAATGTGACACATCCTAAAATAATATTCTACCTCACTGGCATCTCTGACGGTCTCATGCTCTGCATTATACCACTGTACTCTCATGGCTGGAGCCATAGTGCAGGCATTTCCTCTCTACTCCTTCTGCAGTTGTTGAGGGTCTAGGGTTTTCTGTACCCTCTATGTGTATGACATCATGTGTCAGCCCTACAAAATTGTTTTTTACAGTGTTTTATAGATGAAGAAGGTAGGCGTAGGGTATATGATACATTTGAGCTGGTACATCATAGAATTAAGATTTGAACCTGGTATTTGCCGGGGATGTCTTTCTGTATGCTGTGAATGTGTGTTGCTCTGATTTGGTTGATAAATAAAATGCTGATTGGCCAGTAGCCAGGCAGAAAGTATAGTATAGGTGGGATGAGCAGAGAGGAGAATTCTGGGAACAGGAAGGCTGAGTCAGGAGATGCTTCGAGCTGCTGCCATAAGAAGCAAGATGTAAAGATACAGGTAATCCACAAGCCACATGGCAAGGTATAGATTTATAGAAATTTAATATGTAAGATCTAGTTAGTAAGAAGCCTGAGCCATTAGGGCATACAGTTTTAATTAATATAAACATCTGTGTGTTTATTTGGGTCTGAGTGGCTGTGGGCCTGGGCAGGACTGGAGAAAACTCCAGCTACAGGTGTTTATCAGTACCTGTATTGGGATCTCCACAGTGCATTGTCCCTCAGGTCTGATTGTCTTGACCAGCCGTTGAACATGTGTCAGAGGCATGCTCGCATCCACCACACATTGTTCCTGCCCCTGGGTTCTTGGTATTTGCCACTATTCCACAGGAAGAAAGAAGCTTGGAGATGTAACTTGTTTGATAGAGTGCCTACCTAGCATGTAGGAACCCCTGGCTTTGGTCCTCTGCATCACATAAATGGCTTGGCGGTACATACCTGTAAGCTCAGCACTGGAGAGGTGGAGAAGAGGAAGTTCAGGAGTTCAAGATCAGCCTCAGCTATATTGTGAGTTTGAGACCAGCCTGGACTATCTGAGGTCTTGTCTTCAAAATTAAACCAAACCAAACCAGAAGAAAAAAAAATCTAACCAACAGATTGAAAACAGAAAAGAAAGAAGACCAAACAGGAATAGAAAAGAAAGATGTTTGATCTGAGTGGAGAGGTCCTCGAGAGAGCCAAGTGGGTGGGTGATGCCTCGAGTCTGGAGCCATCAGCAACTGCAGGAGCGGTCCTGGGTTGGCCTCCTCGCAGACATGTTGCCAAGTTGACCTCTGATTCTGTGGCTGGCCTCCCATTTCCTCCTGGTTCAGTAATAGCAACAGCCAAGGGCTCTGTAGAGCTGACAAGCTCACTCTCAGGACCCCAGAGAGAACATGCTGCAGATCATGGAGGTCCATGTGTGCTCAAGCTGTTCTTGTGGTTAGGATTTTCCTTAGGTTTAGGTTGTGGCTGTGAGTGGGAAGCTGAAGACAGGGATGTCTCACTTGGAATGCAGAGGTGGAGAGGGAGACACTGACACGATGTCCCTTTCTTGGTCAACCAGGGTCTGTGTGGCCATTCTGGAGGTCTCTGTGCCTTGTGGCTTTCAGGATTAGGTGATGTGGTGGATGCAGGTGAGTTGTCTACCATGGCACTAAAGCACAGGTATGTTCTTTAAAGAGGTGATTGTCTTCCTTCTGAGGTCTCTTTAGGGTCATACAGACTTTTTTTGTTGGCTCAGTGACCTACACTAACATGGTTTCTGTCATGTTACAGGTCTGCCTTAGGTGAAGGGATGGTGTATTGACCCTACTGTGTTGTCAGTGGCTGCCTGGAGCACTATGTTGTGAGAGACTGTAAGGCATCGTGGGGCTATAGCAGCAATAGATGCTGGATGGATTAGTGATGTCTAGCATGGGTATGGCTGGATGTACCACTTGGATATGGTTGCGTAAAACGTTAGCCCCAAACCCAGAGACTTAAAACAATAAATATTTTTTTTTTTTCTTAAAGTTTCTGTGTATTGGCTTAAAGTTCGAGGCCAGTCTGGTCTACAAAGTGAGTTCCAGGACAGGCTCCAAAAGCTACACAGAAAAGCCCTGTCTCAAAAAACAAACAAACAAACAAACAAACAAACAAACAAACTTCTGTGTGTCTGTGTCAGGAGTTTAGGAGTAGCTTACTGGATGGGTGAAGGTTATTAAGGTTCTCCACAGAGACAGAACCGATCGGATAGATTTCCATAGTAGTAAACATTCAAGGGAAGATTCATCATGGGGATTGTTCATGCAATCATGGAAGATGAGAACTCCTGGGACAGGTCTGGAAGATGGAGACCCTGGCTAGGATTCTGACTTCAGCTGAAGTCAGAAAGCTAGAGAACCACTGGCTGCTTTCTGCTTGTGGCCCAAAGGCCTGGTAACACAGCAGTGGGGCTTGAGGGAGGCTTCTGGAGGAAGTACCGGGGTCCCATGATCCTAATGTACGGAGCCCAAGGAGACATGGTCCCAACTCCAGAAGGGAGAAGAAACATCCCTTTCTGTTCCCTCAGCCAAATGGGTGTTACCAACTTGGTGTTGCGATCTTCTTCTCCTCCTGACCCCCAGGTCTCCCTCCCATGAAACACCCTCCCAGACACAGCCAGAGGAACACTTTGCTGGGTTCCTCTGTAGGACTAATCCAGGCATTTAACACTAATACTCACGATCAGGGTTTCTCACGAGGCTGCCGTCATCTGAGATTCTGTCTGGGACTGGACGGTCTGGGTCTAGGGGCTCCCTGTGTGCAGAGAGCCTGGGTCTTTGCCATAGGAATGACCTGTGGTAGGACAGCTATTCCCTCTTCCAATCCCCCCCCCCAAAAAAAAAATCCAAGAGAGGGACAGGGAGGGAGAGAGATAGATCTATTGACTGGAGGAGTGCTTCTGTAATGTCAGAGTGGGTCCTGAACTCCAGTTCACACTTACGTGGAATAAACTCCTCAAGGGGAGGAACACTGAAAAGCTCAGAACATATTTTGAAACCATCACAGGGGGAATGAGAATCTCCCCACTGACACTCATTTGCTATCCACTGTCAAATGTGACCTTGGAAGGCCAAGGCATGGCCTTGAAGGTGGGGAGGTGGGAGAGCTGCAAACCAGGATGTGTTCTCGAAGGAGGGGCAGGAATTGCACAAACTGAATCAACTGTGATAGATTGGTGTACCTGGGGCAGGTCCCTGGTCAGTGGGGCTTAGAAAAGCAGAGGTGGGGGATGGGTTCAAGACAGAGGTGATGGAAGGCGGCATTGTTTTGTTCAAGGCGGTTTTGCTGAGTCCTGGCTGGCTGGAGCTATCCTGATTGCCTTAGGTTGAGGTTCATTCTAGCTGCTCCATTAGCATAGGCTGAGACTTTGCCCATCAGACTTGAATGGATGGCAGCTGGAGCCCAGCCAGGTCTGGGGTGGGCCAGTTCCACAAGAGAGAACCAGATGTTCTTGGTGGCTGATGCCATGGTAACCTGCTTCCCCCTCCCACCAACAACCCAGATGCACTGGTCTGTGTTAGGTGCCCAGGGCGTCTTCACAGCTCTTAGAGAGCTGTCTGGCCTTGGCATTTATTTAGGCCTGCTTAAGACAGGCTCCTATCTTCACCTGGAGCCAGGCTGTCCAGGGCCTTGGGAGATGCATTATGCCTACGATGATGCCATTTCTGAAGCTAAAATTGATCTGATGTGAATGAGTATGGAGACCATGGTGTGGGATATTTGATATTGGGCCTTTCTAGAAAGTTCATCTCCACTCTGCCCTAACCTGTGACCTTGAGCCAGTGGCCATGAGGGGCCTCAGGTTGGCCAGGCCTTCTTCAGACAGTGGTGTGGCTGGCTAAGAAACTGAGCTGAAGCAGAACCCCCTAGCTTCTCCAGGGCACCCCTCTCCTGTCATCTTATTTTGGGCCGAATGAGGCTCTTGGCCAGTACTTAGCCACTCCGTGTGATGTTCTGGAAAAGAGGCCTACTGGTCCTGCTTTCTGGGAACCGGCAGGCCTGCCTTATGCCTGTCCAGGCACAATGTCACTTGGTCCTCAGACCCTGAGACCCCTTCTCCCCAAGTCGGACAGCTGAGGACTGAATGGCCAGAGCTACAGGGAGGATGCTAATCTCCTTGCCTGGTCAATACTTTTCTTCATAAAAGACCAACCATCCCCCTTGATATTCATGTTCTGATCCTCTCTGCACAGAACTGGATGGAGCAACTTTTTTTCCCTGATAACTTTTTTCTTTTCTACTTGACCATATCAATCTAGTTGAATCTCAGACCGATGGTAATTAAAAGGCACACGACTAGTCATTTTAAAATCTAGCTGTTTTACTTAATTGATTTTTACCTCCAGACCCAGAGACAGCGAGCGAGCGAGCGAGCGAGAGAGAGAGAAAGAGAGAGAGAGAGAGAGAGAGAGAGGGAGAGAGAGAGAGAGAGAGAGAAAGAGAGAGACAGACACAGGGAAGCAAGCCTTAGAAGGGAGCCAAGTTTCCATGAGGGACTGGAGGCAGCCGAGGGCCCTGCTTGAATCTAATTGCTGAAAATGCAGCAGTTTGTTTCTGCTAATGGCTTTCTGCCGAGAGGCCTCGGCAATGAGGCCGGTCCTTGGCGACTGGAGGGGAGTGGTAGCATTTGTTTCAGTGGCACGGGGGGGGGGGGGGGGGGGAGATAATTCTGCTTTCGGGACAGGGTCTATTTTTCCTTACTATCTATCAGCATAAAGTACTTTCACTGAACACTTTGAATTAAGGTTCCATTTAGAGATACTTTATTCATATTTAATTACAGGCTGCAGCACCAATCTTTAATTACCTTTTCTATAAGCCAGCTAGGAATCATCCACGAGCGATCAATTATTGTGTGTGTGTGTATGTGTGTATGTGTTTGCGTGAGCATGGGAGGGTGGAGGAGTGACTTCTAGTTAGGGAAAGATGGCTGCAGGGACGCTGGGGCTTGGGGTGGGGCAGGGGCTACGCCTGACAGATGCCTCCCACCCTTTCGATGACTCCTTTGCTTCTTCTGGGGAAACTGAGAGTTGGGTTAACCCCTTCCTGCTAGGGCTGGTTCAGATGCTGAGTTGGCAGCTGGGGGTTAGGTGGTCTCTTGGGGTGTCTTGGTATCTGCCCCTGATGGGGGCAGGAGGTTGTGGGGACGGGCCCCTTCCTGTCCCTGGGTGAAATGGCAAGCCTGGCTCCCTGTTAGCCTGGCGATTAGGATCTGCTTGCCCCAGCCCTTGCCTTCCTCCCCTTCCCTGTGGGGAGCGCTTGGCAGCTGTTCCTGTCACACAGCCCTTAGAGATGCCATGTCACTCTTCGGTTGCAGCGACTCCGCAGTGTCCCCACAATGACACAGGTTGGGAACTGGTTGTCCTTCTCGGAGAAGGAGGTGATGTTCCCTGGGCCAGGCGAAGGCTAGGGTTAGGGGATGAGGCCACAGGGAGACTGGGCAAGGTCCACAGCTCCGCCTCGGTGGTTGTCCAGGCATTACTAGTGTGCACAGGGATCTGTGTGGAGCTCATTATACAGTAGCAGAAGCCCTGCTTCCTACTGTTCCCGAGTCCTTGTTCCTCTAAGGGGGCAGGGAGGGGCTGAAACCCACAATTTCCATGTCTCAAAGGGGCCCTGGGCCTGCATCTCCCTCAGTCACCTCATCGGGTACCTGAGAACACGTGACGTTAGAGTCCCTTCACTTGTCTCTGTCACAAAACTTTGCTCAAACTGACTTAGGCAAGCAAGCAAGTGAGCAGAAAGGGAATTATAGGCTAGGTATATGAGGGGTGGCTAGATCAGGGGACTCAAACTAACCAGGATTTATTCCCCTTTGCCTTGGCTTCCTCTGTTTCCATTCTGTGACCCTTGGCATGCCCAGAGCTGTATTTTTTTTCTCAGGTTCAATAGAAAGTATGTATTCTTCCACTGTTTAAACAGACACAGAAAAATGGAGTCTGATTGGGCTAGTTGGGCCCTGTGTCCATTTCTGAGCCAATCAGGGTGCCTGGGGCTGCTGAGGGTTCTGACAGGCCAGGCTGAGGTCTCACCTGGAGGGAAAGGTGGGCTCTGTCCAGGTAAAGGTCAGACATGGTTTATACTTTCCCATTCTGGACGGCAGTCCCTTGGAGGGTTTGTGGTAGTAGCACTGTGGGGAACGACAAGAGGTTTCAAGGTAGGCTGACTCTGTTCTCCAGGGGAGAGAACACCGGATTTAGCCACTCGGCAGATACTTGTTTGACTCTGACTAGTTCTATACCTGTACAAATTGCAGGGGTACAGCAGTGGCCAGAGAAGCAACCCCCCAGCTCACTCGGCACATGGGGGAGGTGGCTGTGGTCTTCTCCCATACTAGGATCAAGTCTACGATGAAAGTTCTTGTGCTGAGAGACCCAGAATAAGCAAGCAGCTAACACAAGAGACTCTTGCCCTCAGGAAAGGCAAGAGTTGTTGGGGGGCACGGGACAAGGAGATTAGATACCAGGATGGGGAGAAACCATCCATTGGAGAGCTGTCACTCATGACCAGCATTCGAGACCCTTCCTGATGCCTGGGTCTTGTCCTCTGCAGAATGTTGGTGAATGCAATGAAATGTAGCGGAGAGTACAGGAATGGTGGCGGGGAGGTGGAAACCATTTATGATGTGAGATTAACAGGTAAATCCCGGCAGACAGTTGGGATGATAGCTGTGGGCTGTTTGTCAGCTCAGGTTTGAGGAGACAAAGGGACAGTGCTGAGGGGGCGGGACAAGGGGCCTGGAAATGGGGATAAGAGCAGGAAAGGGAGTGGGGAAGCAGAGGCATGTGATCAATTACAGTAGATATATTGGTGTGTATTTGTCTGCCAAGCTGGCCAGGCTTTCTGGAACCTTGGGGCTGTGGGGGAGCTTAAAGAAATGGAGAGGATTCGAACCACAGCCTTTGCCAATCTTTAGAAAAGGTTTTGAGGGGTGGGGAATCTCTTTCCATCTAGTAGGATATTTCTGTCTGGACTGTGTAGCGGTGACTAACTAGTCAGAAAGACCCAGTGTGGCAGCTCCAAAGAAGGAAGGGAGAAGAAGGCGGGAGATGCAAGAGTAGGAGTGCACTGTCCACTTCATGCCGAGGGAAACTGAGGCACGGAAGAGGCAAGGGAACCCCCAGAGACTCACTTTAGGCCTCCGGCAGCCCTGGGATCCTGCTAGGTCGTGCAGGCCAGCAGTGGCTCAGACATCCATGTCGAGGCTGCGGCTCACTCAGGTAGAGGTAATTGATGGCTGTGATTCGAAGCCTCCAGCTTAAAGGTCCCTGAGCTCTCTAGGTTGGTGGAACTGGAATATCTTCCATCTGGCCTGTCGTGCTGCCCTGGCCCCAGTTGTGTTAGCTTTTTATGATCTATGTGTGAAGGTTGAGCGGACTGGTGGATCGTTAAATGGGCAGACGGTACGGCGTCTTTCTTCGGCCTTAGATGGGGCTTACAGGGCTCCTGTGCAAACATGCCCTCCACGTGTGTCTCCCGTCCTGTCCCATCCATGTGTCTGGTGTGAATCCTGACCACAGCAGAAGGGCCAGCTGGGACCCACACAACTGATAAGGTGGTAAATCTGCTGTGGGACACTGAACAGCTCCGGCTCGTCATCGTCTCCCTGGCTCAGCCTCTCGCCGAATTAGGCCACCACCTCTTAGTGACTCTGTTCTCTTTCCACTCCTGACAGATCCCTGATTTGTTCCTCAGCTTCGATGACACCCCTCTGGGGGCAGCCTCCCTGGCCCAGGTCCATAAGGCAGTGCTGCGTGATGGTCGAACAGTGGCTGTGAAGGTCCAGCACCCCAAGGTTCAGGCTCAAAGCTCCAAGGACATTCTCCTGATGGAGGTGGGTGCTCCCCCGTCTCTCTTTCCCATTCCTCAGTCTTGTTTTTCCTCAGGAGCCAGACAGCCTCCCAGATACTTACTCAGGCTGGTGGGTGGACTGGGGCCCTCCGAGGAGCAGAGTGGGGGAGCAGAGCTGAGGCACGACCAAGGCTGTGTCATAAGACTTGGAATCACACCCTGGTAAGGCTGGTCAGTTCTTGATTTGTCCTGGAAATGCTCAGAACACAATGAGCAGCTGATGGGGCTGAGCTGACTCAGGTCCTGATGGGGACCTGAGTCACAGGGAGACCTCCAGGGAGATGCAGTAGAAATGAAAGGAACCAAAGGTGGTCTCCTCAGGGGTAGACAAAGTTGCATCATAATGTATTGGATTCTAGCATAAGAAAGTATGTGATAAGCCAAGGCACTGAAAAATGGTGTGCAGGCCACACAGAAATATTTATGCAGATGACTCATTTACTTATATGACATTTGTTTGGAATTAACAAACTTACATTCTTGCAAATGGTCCTAGGGAAATCTCAAGAGGGCCTGTGTGCTTCTGGAATCTTCTACATGTGTATCCACCAAGGGAGGGAGCGTGCGTGCTCCTATTATTGGTGAAGAAGCTGGGACTCCTACATGGAGGTCAACAGACTGTCGATCTCACATATCCCTCCCCTTCCCAGTCTCTCTTCCTTTCCTTCTTAGTCTAGACTCACCTGAGGTCTCTTCTCACTGTGTAGGACGTGGTGCCGAGGGCATGTGAGTACGTGAGCTCTGTCCCCACCCTCCCACGTAGCACAGGAGACAGGCATGTAAACGAACAGCCATCAGGTCGGAACCTGAGCTCTCAGCCTCAGGAAGGAGCTGTGCCAGGATGCGTGGAGTCGACAGGGGGGGGGCTTCCCTGCAGGGTTAGTGTTCTTGTGGACTTGAAGGACTCCTGAGACTGCTGGCCAGCGCGTGGATAGCCCAGCACGCGGGAGGGCCCCCAGGCAGCAGGAGCCAAGGGAGCTTGGAGAATTCCTACTCGCTCAGATGGTGGGAGGGACTGGGAGTGAGGCTGGGAAGGTAGGCGGGACAGAAAGGACCCTCATCCCAGGAACAGTAGCCAGAGTCAACGATGACATACCTGTGGGACCGACACATGTGATTTTCTCAGTATTCAGTGGGGGAAACCATGTAAGAATTCTAATCAGGGCACGGTCATGATCAGCTATGCACTGGAAATAAAAGCGTGTTGGCAGTCAGGAGAATGCACAGAGTCTGTCTAGTCAGGAGACTAACGGAAGGGCTGCTGTGTTGGTGTGAGAGAGATAAAGTATGATGCAAGATGGTATCATGGGGGTAGAGGAGGAGTCAGCTGGACTTTGTGGCCAGCCCTTCATGGGGAGGGAAGGAGGGGGTAGAAGTTAAGTGTATCTTAGGTTTCTTTGCCTATGTATATCAGCTAGAGTCTAGTTGAGGAAAAAGAAGTCGCCCTAGGTTAGAAGAGCAATCGTTATATAAGGTTCCAGAAGCATATCAGAATGGGAGTATTGTTGCAGCCATTTTGGAACATAGTTTCCCAGAATTACTTAGCTTTGCCAAGTGGATGGCTAAACCAGGAAGGCACTAAAAAGGGTATTTGGGGTTGGGGGGGGGGCCCTAGAATTACTACAAAGAGCAACTACAAAGGGGTGAGGGGTGAAGGAGAATTGATACTTGAGGAAGTGGGGGTACAGTATAAAATCCTCTGGTCCAGTGTTCAACCATGGGAGGCTGGGGAGAGTCAGTTCAAAGTGTAGAGTTCAGTGCTCCTGAGACATGAGTAGGCCTTAGCTGATGAGGGAGGGATACTGGAGACTCAGCAGAGAGACATGATTGAGAAGTGAAGTCCAGGAGGACATTCAAGAGATTGGGTACCAAGAACACAAAAAGACATTGGCCTTTGACGGGTCTTTGCTGTGAACGTAGAAGGCAGTAAGGCTGAGCATAGATGAGTGTGTGGGGCCCTGGAGAGGGGAGGGAAGGTAGGCAGCAGAGTGTGTACCAGCCCAATAGCCTCTATTTTTTCTCTGCTGTAGGAGGCCAGACCATCTGCCAAGAATGAGGGGGTAGGAGGTGGCATTGGAGGCTCGAGGGGGTGAAGGTTTGGAACAGCTGCTGCGTGTCTTTCAGAGGGACCTGGACCACTGAGTGGCCTTGGTCCTGTGCTGCGGACCTAAGGTTTTAGAGACTCTCTTGATAGCTTAAGACATGGTCATAAGCAGGAGAGAACAGGAGCCAGGGAGGATCTATGGGTTTCTGATGGCTCTAGAGTCAGGCAAGAGCCTACCTTTGCCCAGCCTAGGTGTCCTAGCTCCAGGAGTCAGGAGGAGAGCTGTCACTTTGCTCTGTTCAGATCCTCGCTGGCTCCTTAAGGAACAGTGGCTGTAAAGTCAGTGGCCTTAAGAACAGTGGCAAAGTTTTGACATCTCCCTTCCTGAGGTAAGCATCGGATGCTTTTGTTGGGACATAGGCCTGGTGGATCCTCTGTGGAGCACACAATGTCCTCTTGGCAGAGGCTGGGAGGGTTAGGGTTGGGAGCACAGGAGGGCCTGATGCTGCAGGACCAGGACCAGGCTGGGTCCTTGGTGGAAGGTCCTGTTGTGGTTACCTTTCTCCACTGGGAAACCAAGAAGATTCTAATTAGAAAGCTTTTGTTGTTTGTCATTTGAAATCAGCTTTTTTTTCTGCCCAACTCCAGATCTAAATGACAACTCTGGGATGGTACTCAAGCCTTCATGGCAGGAGGAGAATGGCTTATTTTTAGGGGACACTAAGGCCACCTTAGGTACCAGAAGCTTGTGGGCAAGTGTAGGTGGTTGGCTTTTTGGCACAGGCTGCTGGGCTTCCTTCCATGCCAATTCCAGGTATTGGGTGCCCTGAGGCTTGCCTCTTACTATTGGAAGGGCAATTAGATTAAAGTAATTCTTACTAAACAGAGAGGGACTGATGGGTTTAGCCTTTGGATGTCTGCATTTTTAGGAAGGCAAGCTTACAGATCTGAGCATACATCTCATTTAAAGATGGAGGGCATGCTGGCTTCCTGGATTAAGGCTTTTGAGAGGGAAGAGGTGAAGTCTATGGGCTGTCCCAGCTAGGATGCTTTTGGCTACCATATTGAGAATGTCCTTAGAGAAACGAGGAGATGGAATGCCCGTATTCTCTCAGGTGTGGAAGCACCTGTACCAGGTGTCCCAAGGCTGCCTAACCCGGCACCTCATTGTGGTTTGTAAGGACCAAGGTTCTCCCCATCTTTAGTTGGCCATAAGCTTCCTCAGCTTCCTGGCCTATCCTAACAGTGTTCCTCACGTGTCCCCAAACAGCTGCACAGCTCTGGTGTCATCCAGATGCCAAAGAAGGCTGCTGTCTCCCTTATATTCTTTCCAAAAAAAAAAAAAAAAAAGCCCAAATAAAACAAAACAACAACAACAAAAGGGTTCCCTGGGAGTCTCTTCATTGTTACTCGAAGTAATAATACCCTGACTGTTCTGGCACTAACTGTCCTGGAGAGAGGGATGAATCACCTTGAATGGCACAGGCCCGTCCAGCTTCACCTTCTCAGTGAAGCCCGCTTTCCCAGATGGACAGGAGGATATGCTAGTGTTCATGTCAGTCAGAAAGGTGGGTGGGGGAGGTGGCTCCCAGGCCGGTCCCCAGGAGGACGTGCCACCCTAGGATTCGGGGGTTTCAGCAAACCAGGCCATGCCCTTGGGGATGGGGACCGCCTCTGGGACGGTGTGTCTCGAGATGCCGGAGAAAGGGAAGTCACTCAGAGCATAGCGCCTGACAGGTCTGGTGACACGGTGACTTTGTGGGGGAGAGAGAGGCGCAACCAGGGACGCTTTTCAGCTGTGTCATTATTGCCTGATACAGTCCCTCCGGGCAGTTGGGGTAACTCCGCTTCTAGATGCACAGCCAGTGACGCTTATTGATTTGTGTGGCTGCTCAGAGCCAGACTAATTGGGCCCCGAGATCAGAGCGGCGATTCAGCAGGAAGGACTGAGGGGAAGGGCACCGTCTTTCCACCTGCTGGCCAGCGCTGTGTGTGGTTCTTTCCTGCCCAAGGTGGTGGTAGTTCAGCTGGCCGTATGTACTGCCACGGTCACCGCTGGAGCAGAGTGGGACTTGGGTGGGTGGGAGGGGTGGGGCTCTGAGATGGTGGTGGTGAGTTCTCCATCCCCGGTTCTGCAGCACCACCCTATGTCATTGTGTCACAACCACGTCCCCTCCACCTCTGTTGTCGATAGAGCTTCTGGAGCTGATGGAGAACAGCCCTGGCTCTATCACGGCCAATGCTGTGCCATGCCAAGTGGTCTGATGCGTTGAGGCAGCGCTTTCCAGCCTGAGTACCAATGTCCGATCTATCGCTTGATGTCACTTGGCCTTTCCCAAGGGTCCTTTAAAGAAATGACTGGCGACAGTCCTGTTCTTAACTTTTTAAGCAGCATTTTCACAGTGTCTGTCATCTTGTTTCTTTTCTAACTCTGCTGATTGAACAGCGGGCGACCAGGTAATTCCTGTATCGGCACAGACCCCAACAGCGGTTTTAGTGAAAAGAAACAGATAAATATGCAGGGATGGAAGCCACCCTATGGGGAATTGTGTTCACTCTCTACTTCTGTGTTTTAAAAGGCACGGGCTTTAATAACTTACCTGAAAAAAAAGATAAACCCAGCCAGTGGCAGGTGTTTACATAACCCTGAGCTTACCATCTATCCTCGTCAGCACCCATCCTTACCAGCTCAGATCGGCGTGGGCCTTGTCTCTGTGCACTGATTTCCGTGGAGCAGCGTTTATCTTACAGCATTTGATAGCAGTAACCTCCGCTGCACTTTGCGGAATGCACTGCTCTTTCTGCGCCTTACCCGAGCTTCCTATTTATATTAGCTCACACTGTCTTGTATAAGGCAGGACTCCAGAAAGGAAGGAGAAAGACCTGGGTCCAGATTCTGGCCGGGCAGTTAGAAACTGTTTCAGGGGTGCTCAGGGCTCCCAGAAGCACTTTGTAAAGTGGGCAGAAGGATTCAATGGGAGTGAGTCTGCAAAGTTCCTTGTTGCATATAGCTGGTACATGGTGGGTACTAAGTGATGAGTGTTTCTTTTCTTTTCTTTTTTGTGGGGAGGCAATTATAAATAAATGCCACTATGGCTGGGCGTGGTGGTACACGAATTTGATTCTAGCACTTGGGAGGCAGAGATAATATTTCTGTGAGTTTGAAGCTAACCTGGTCTACATAGCTAGTTCTAGTACATCCAGGACTAGATAGAGAGACTCTGTTTAAAAACAAACAAACAAATAAATAAATAAATAAAAGAACAGATAAATAAGTAAATAAATAAAAACTGTCACTTTTCCACAATTTTCTACTTTTCCATTGTATTTTTATGTCTCACAATTGATTTTTGTCTACTGTGAGGCAATTACCATATAGGAAAATAATTTCAGTACCTATATTTTTCTTTTCTGTTTTTGATATAGAGTCTCAATTTGTAGCCCAGGCTGTTGGTGAACTCAGAGCAATCCCACCTCAGCCTCCCTCATGCTGGCATGATCAGGCCTGGCCCATGGTGTCTTGCTCTATTTTGATGCCTTCACCTTGAAGGAGGCTTTCATTACTCACGGTTCCTTGATTGATAAGGCTCCAGATCTGGAAGTGAATTCTTCATTATTCTGTGGTTCTCAGGAGCTCCGAGGTTCTTCCCACCCTAATTTCCAAAAGAAAACCTAGCCCATTCCCATCACGCAACTGTCTGGAGGAGAAGCGGGATACTTTGAAATATTCATGTTTTCGTTTGCTTATTCATTTCTTCATTCACGTGAGTGTCCAGTCCGCCTCTGCAAGTGTTGAGTACGTGCTGGCTGCTGGTGAAAAACGCTGGCTTCCTGGAGAAAGTGCATTTTGGGAAAGAAGTTTAAAAAGGCAAACAGACGACAACACCTGTTTTATTTTAGTCAGTTGCATCTGTTGTCAAAAGGAAACCAGAATGGATCTACTTAGGTTGAGTTTCTTGGATGGCTGCACACTGAACCAGGAGGTAAAGTAGGGCTTTCTTTACTCTCACGGGCCAGGAAAAGTGCAAGACGCGGCAGCGAAGCCCCTCGTACCCAGGATCCCCCCCTTCCTCTTCTTCACCTAGTAAATGTGAGAGGTTGGTGAACTCTGCGCTTCCTGGGTTTCATAACTGACAGCGGAGTTTCAAGTTGGCCACCTCACAGATGGGGATGGTGACCTGCTGTAACTGGGAGACTGGTGACTTCTCTAACAGGTCTCTTATTTTAAAAAAAAAAATGTGTATGGTGTGTGTGTGTGTGTGTGTGTGTGTGTGTGTGTGTGTGTGTGTTAGGGTTTTTTTTTTATTACTGTGAAGAGACACCATGAGCATGGCAACTCTTTTTTTTTTTTTGTCTGAGCAACTCTTATAAAGAAAACATTTAATTGGGGTGGCTTGCTTATAGTGTCAGAGGGTCAGTCTATTATCATCATGGCAGCATGCAGGCAGACATGCTACTGGAGAAGTAGCTGAGAGTACTATGTCTTGCAGGCAACAGGAAGTTGACTTGAGTGTCACACTGAGCAGTATCCTGAGCATAGGAAACCTCAAAGCCCTGCAGTGATAGACTTCCTCCAACAGGGCTGCCTGAGTGCATGTATGCATGCGTGAGTGCGTGCGTGCGTGCGTGCGTGCGTGCGTGTGTGTGTGTGTGTGTGTGTGTGTGTGTGTGTGTGTATAACGTGCCTGCATGCCATGGCATTGTGTAGAGGTCAGAAGACAACTCTTGGGTCAGAGTCTCCCCTTCCACTCTGGATTTGGGGGATTGAACTCTAATCATCAGGATGTGCACTTGAGTTTACCCACTGATTCATCTCACTGGCCTGTAAACCTCTCAGTTTGAAGGACAGAGGTTCCCTTTATCTAGTTTGATTTTTCACAGACACTTCAGTTACCCACATTCAACCACACACAAGAAGATATTTTGAGACTGCATCTCTTTAACTTTTATTACAGTATATTATCATAATTACTTACTTTTATTATTCTCTTACTATGCCTCATTATGAATTATAAGCCTTTATGAATAGGAAAGAATAGTAAATAAAGGGCTGGGTACCACTGGTAGTTTGGGATGCCCTCAGGATTCTTGTGTTCTCCCCTAATAAGAGGGCCTGTGTAACCACTGAGGGACCCACCACCCACAGAATGACTTGGAACCCAGTTCTGCGAGTGCTGTGAAGGTTTGGGGTTATGAACTAATGTACTCATTAGTTATTAGCAATGAATATTAATAAAATGTCTGCCTTTGTGATGAATGGCATAGAGTACTAATTGTGACCAATAGCATTAAGAATGACTAATTATATTAATGATTAGTGATGGAAAAAACCTTTAAAATACCTTTCTGTATGCTTGGATATTAAGGATAATTAAAAATTTCATGAGTAGCATGAACATACAGAAAACAGTGAGTAATGGCTGCCTGGTCAGCAGTGTAGACCTGGGTCGGCTACAGGAACCTCCCTGTGTATACCCAGGTTTGGCCCAAGAGGTCAAGTACAGATTGTACAAGTATGGGAGCTCACCTCCGGACTCTCTTGCACCTCTAGATGAGGCCCAGGATTCAGACCAGAGCAAAACGCCTGGAGTTTTGTTGTTTGTTTTGTTTTTTTCTGAACTTGAGACCCAGAAAGAGGAGCTCAGTTGCTTTCCTTGGCCCCAGCGCCCCAGGCTGGGCTTAGGTCTGGGACAGCCACTTGTATCTTTACGTACTTGCTCTATCACCACTTCAGTGGCAGCTGAGGGTCATCTGAGGACGCCCGATGAGATGTGGTGCCTGTAGGCTGTTATGTCCAGGTGCCTGGGTCTGACGCTGACCCTGGCCCACCGTGGTCACCGCTCCCTTCCTGTTTCATGCGACACAAACAGAAACACAACCGATGAAGCCGGTTGGTGTAAGGTCACAAGGTCCAGCCTGTGAATGACTGGACAAGACTGGAGAGAAATTAGACCATGTCCCAATGTAATTAAAAAGGGTTGTGTTAGAAATTGACCATAGTAACCCCATGTGATGGTTCTTAGAATGGCACCTGGTACACCACAGAGATCACAAGGTTTCAGAACAAAGCAGCAGTGCCTTTTGGGTGATGGCTTTCCAATAGGTTTTGAATTATCTTTTTCCCGCATGTGTCTAGTACAGTGTGCATACTCTGAGGCAGCGCAAATGCAGACACAGAACCAGCCTGTCAGTGGGGCTCAGTGAGTCCCTCTGGGGATTGGGATTGGAAAGGGAAGGCAAGAAGTGAGGGGGACATTGACACCGAGTCCCCACGCCTGTGGGGGTGGGTATGTGTTTGGCTCCTCTCACTGGGTTCTTGTCCTCTGCCTCTCACATCATCAAACTCACACACAGATGCTAGATAAAACTTCTAATCATTATCTCATCCCTCAAGAATCCACAGTAAACCTAAGTGACAAAATTCTTAATTTTTTCATCTAGGTGGACAAACCTTTGTCTTGTCGAGCTTGCATGGTTCTTTATTCCAGTTTTTTTTAATGATGAAAGGTCTTATTTTATGAAGACAATAGGAAATAAGGCAGAGTGAATATATCTCCTATCAAAAAGTGCTGGGGACCAGGAGTGTTTTAGGGTTGTTTGGATTAAGGAATTTTACATGTATATAATGAAGCATCTTGGGGATGGTCCCATGACTAAAGACAGAATTCATTTATGTCTCATATTCATTTTACACTCGTAGCCCGAAGGTAATTTTATACAATAACTTTAGTGCTCTTGCATTTTGAATGCCGCCTGTCATGAGGTCAGGTGTGGAAGTTTCCCTCCGTGATGTCATGTGAGCATTCAGGAAGTCTCAGATCTTGGGGCATTTCTGATTTCTGAGCTGTGAGTCAGACATGCTTGGCTTGTCTGGTAACTGCTTCAGTCCCAGCCACGCAGCTACAGCAGAAGCACCTCCTCCACCCTTTAGAAGTTGATGGAGGACGACAACTCTGGGCTAGGGATTGGGTCAGTTGTTGAGAGCTTGCCTGCCTACCATGTGCAGAACCCTAAGGTTAGTCCCTAGTCCCCCAAACAAACAAACAACAAAACAACATTAAGAACAAATATGGGAGTGGCCATAGCACAGTGTATGGAAGCTGTCTTGATCAAGGCCTTGGGTAGACCCACCAGGAACTGGCCTCAGGCTTCCCTGCTGGGCAGATTGGGAAAAATCACAGGAACTCTCAGAGCCCGGATTAGTGACATGACCTGTACCTACATGTCTCCCATAATTGTGTGGATTCAGAGGAACATGAGTGCTCGGCACAATGCCGGGTACCCAGCCAGGAAGCACCTAGCCAACGGTCGCCAAGGTTACTTCTGAATGCTGTTAGCTTCTCATCACCTTGGACTTGGTACAGTTGTAGGGACAGAGGCCAGGAGAACAGTTCCTCCTCCTACGCATCCTCTAGGGGAGACCCAGGCAGCGGGTAGGAGGTGTACCTTCCTTGGCGGGCCCCGTGGGCTGACCGGAAGTTTGCTTGGTGGATTTCAGGTGCTCGTCCTGGCTGTGAAGCAACTCTTCCCAAATTTCGAATTCATGTGGCTGGTGGATGAAGCCAAGAAGAACCTGCCTCTCGAGTTGGACTTCCTAAATGAGGGAAAGAATGCGGAGAAGGTGGCTCACATGCTCAGGCACTTTGACTTCCTAAAGGTAGGAGGGAGGGGCCATAGGGATGTCCTGGATGTCCCCACTTAGAAGGTGTGAGTTGGGGCATCTCTTTGCCAAAGCTTCTCACTTAAAATGAGTGATTGGTAATTGGACCCCTGTTAACGCCCTTAAAGGTAATTTCCAAAAGAATGAACCCTGCTTATGATTGTTGACCTGTCAGTCACGTGAATGGAGCCCTTCTTTGCATAGAGTGAACGGAGCACCCCTGTGGGACGGTGTGCTGTGGCCTCTGCCTCCAGAGAAGGTAGAGCGATAACGGTGCCGGTGACAGTGACAGCTCACACTACTGCGCTCGGATCCTGTCCCAAAGATGCTCATTACATTTGCTCATGTAATATACCCAGTTCTGTTACAACAGCGTCCCCAGCCATCACTGTGCTGTGCAAAACTGTGCAACAGAGACCTCAGGACACACGAGAGAAACAGGCACGGAGCACAACACTCCCAAACCTCAACAAACACAGAAAAAGAAGCATAAGGCTGCGGAGCCTCACGTGTGTCCCTTTGCAGGCCCTGTATTTCGTAATCCTTTTCCTGTTTTCATTATTTTCTTGATCTCTTGCTGGGGGAGGCACTGCAGGTTGGCCCCCCACTCTGGAAACTTTCTACTTAATGAGAGTAAGCAGACCCACATGTTGCCTGTCTTACAAAGTTTTGCACACAACAGACACTTTTCTTCATTTTGGTGGCTTCCCATGAGGAAGTGCTTAATCTATCCAGGACAAAGAGTGGGGGGGGGGGGGGACGACGGGACGGACTCCGAAAAGTGCCCACTGTAGAGAGGAGACAGCAAGCAGTGTTCAGTGAGCGTTTTAGTGTGCTGGTTTAGTACTGGTACACTGACGGTGCTGACATCCTGGTGGTGGCCTCTTCCAGCCCAGGCCCATACACAGCTGTGTCTTGGGAAGAGTTTCAGTTGTAGCCCAGGCTCTCTGACTCTGTGTCTGCTGCTCAGAACCTCAGAGTTTCTGCCACCTTTTACCTGGCAGACGTGCCCCTCAGTGCCAGAGTGCTGAGCCAGACAACCCAGCAATCTCCTCCAGTGTTTCCATGGAAACAGCAGAATCATCCCCTGGCTGGAGCCAACTAGCAACTGCCAGACCAAGACATGTAATAATAATAATAACAACACAGATTTTTGAAACAAGGACGCCAAATTGATAAATAATTAACATACGGGTCTGACCCATGGCTGCCAGAACTCACATACCGTTCCTAAGACAGTGGAGGAATGAAGACTCCTGAGTAATTAATTTTGCCTAAGCACATCATAAGCAGGAAGCAAATTTCTGCGCTGCAAACCCAGCTCAGCTTTTAAAACTGTAGATAGATTGCTCTTGCATGCTGGCACCCCATCACAACATCTGTGCATAATTAAGCCTCAGCAAAGAGTTTGCCTCTCATGTGCGAGACCTTTCTAGTGCTTAAGGGTGGGGGGGGGCTTGATAACCTTGACCCTTCACAGTAAACCGTTGGGTTTCAGCCCATCACTGAATAGATAGAGAGGAGGCCTGAAGAAGGTGAAGGGCAGCCAGACTGAACAGTATGAGTCTGAGAATGCATGGAATAGGGCTGTGCCAGGCAGTCAGGCTTGTGATTAACCTGGGGGATAGATAGTTGGGGGCAGGCAGGAAGGGAAAAGCTGTCTAAGCATAGGTTTGAAACTGGAGGAGATAAGAGCACACCTATGGGTAGAGTGAGGACAAGAGTGGGTTGCATCGGGCAGAGTCATGCCAGAGTTTCTTGAATGAGGTCAGGAGCCTGAGGTGCTTTTGGAAAAATGTCGTAGCTTATTAGACTCTCAGATGAGCAACATGTCTCGTAACAGCAGACCTTTTAATGTGTTAGACATTCCTAAAAGTGTTGCACATGTATTTACTCTTCATTCCTTAACAGCCCCATGGTGTCACCTTGAATCCCATGTCATCAGTGGGGAAGCAGAAGTCATTAGCCTAGGGTTACACAGTGAACCAGCAAGGGGCAGAAGCAGGGTTAGGGTGGGCACAGCCATGGCTTCAAGCCATGCACATCAAACTGCCTTTGTAATACTTCTTGGAAAAATTTCTGAATCATAGAGACACGTAGGTTTGCATGAGTGTATTGCATTGACTCAGCCCTGAGATGGATCAGGACCCTCCTGAGTCACTGTGTAGCCATCACGGGGCAGCCAGGGTTTGACTAGCAGCTCAGCATCTGGTCTTTCCATGTTCATGGTAAGTAAGGTGAAGTGGCTCCCTCTATAACCATCACAACATCTCGTATGAGGTGCACACTTAGATGCAGAGAGACTGTGCGTGTGTCCATAGTCAATACAGCAAGTAGGAGGCTGAGCTGTGTCCTGCCTGGCCAGGCCCTGACTGCAGAAGGAATGTACCCTGGTCACAGCACATGGATAAAGCAGGAGTACAAGGCCAGGCCCCACCATGAGGTCAAGGCTACCCAAAGTCTTGGAACTTTTTAATGGACTGCTTCTTGAGGTTGGGATGGTCTTGATGTGGGAGCAGGTGGAACCCTCAGGTGGGCCTCTATGGAGCTGTCCCGTATGACACAGACCACATGGGCCAGGCAGGGTCCCATAGCCAGTGGTGGCCCTGCTGGGGCCAGGGAGTACCTGGTGAGATGCCTCCCAGAGCTTGCTTTTCTTATTGCTGCCTGCCTATGTTTGTCTCTTGGGTTTCCCTTCCTGGATAGAAGAAGCAGATGGGCAGTGGTAAGACGGAGCCATTTGGGGACTTGAGAGCTAAGTCATGCAGTTTGCTGTTTTGTGGTTTTGTGGCCATTTCCCTGTGATAATCTTCTCCACTTTCCATCCCCGAGGAGCTGAGGGAAAGGGCATGTGATCATCAGACTGGAATGGTCAGTCACATCATAGGGAATGAAGGTCTGGGAGGGAGGCCCTAGCTTATCTCTGCCCCTGCCCAGGCAGCCAGACAGCCTGCTGCCTTGGGCTCTCACATCCGGCTTGCTGCTCTCCTAGCTGTCCTCCAAATGCCCCAGTAGGTCCTGCTGGGGCTCTAGCCTAATGTTTACAGAGCCCCAGCCAGGGCCCACTGCCCAGCTCAGGTTTCCAAATCAATGGAAGAACTCAACCCCCAAGTAATGTACCTGTCCTCAGGAGACCAGGAACAACTCTAACAACCGACATGCACTGGTCTTGAGTGGACAAGTGTGTCTAAATCCTACATTCAAAACAACAGAAGAGGTACAGATTTCTTGATCTGTTTCCAAATGGTGAAAACCTAGTTTAGGCTCATCCGGTTCTCAGCACAAGGGCTTCAGAAGCTCTGCCCCTTACCGGGCCCCTCATCAGTGAAGGGAACAGTCGGGGGTCGGGGGTGCGGGGGAGCAGGAGCTAAGAGAATGAGCGATGTTACAGCTGTCTCAGAAGAACTAGGGGAAGAATGTAGCTGGACTCGAGGGCTGTCTAGATGGGTCTTGGGGACGGGTAAGGGAGGACTCAGTCCACAAAACACTTGAAGTAGTCACCCTTGGTTTTTCTCCTTAAGAGGAAATAGTTTATCAGCATTTTGGAGAAATAGCGTGCTGAAAGCAACATGGCTTTGGTGGTCCTGATTGTGTCACCTTCTTATGTGGTATCCTGCAGCCTGTGGTGCCCTCTGACCCCTTGCTGTTCTGAGGCAACCCATGTTCTTTTGCTTTTAGGTGTTTTTAGAGCCACAGACGGTAGGAATGTGTCAATTAGTTTATAATTTGTTTGCAAATAACTGAAAGCCCAATCCAACAGTTTTTTGTGTGTTTATTTTTGTTTTTAATGGTTGTCCTTTGGGCTGGAGGGATGGCTTGGCAGTTAAGAGCATGTGCCGTGCTTCTAGAGGACCCAAGTTTGGTTCCTAGCACCCACATCAAGCGGCTCACAACTGCTTGTAACACCAGCTCAAGGGGATGCGATGCCTCTGGTCTCCTTGGGCACTTGCACTCATAGGCACATATACCCCCCACCCCCATACACATAGTTAAAAATAAGTCACAAAATGTTTATTGTCTTTATAACGCAGAAAGGAGTACCTCAGTACCTGCTGAGGATGCTTAGTAGTTTGACAGTATTAGGGCTGGTACCTGTGATTCTCTGAAGTTTTTATTTTTATTTGATTTATTTATTTTTTTAAACCCCCTTATGTTTGCAAGGTGGCAGTCACTGTTTCCAGAATCACTTCCACTTTCAGGGTGGGAGAAAGAGAAAAATACCACAAATGTCCTTTTATGAAGAGAAAATAACCCTTCCCTGGATCCTCTAATAAACTGCCACTTACATTTGATTGGCACGAGCTGCATCATGTGACCACCTACTGTGGGGCAGGCAGGGAAAGGGTTTAAATTTCCCACGTGTGGGGAAGAGGAAGATGGGTTATAGACATTGGGTTAAGACCCAGCATTTTCTGCCATAGGAGGCTGGTAGGAAACTGGCAGAAAACAGAATTTATCCTTGGTCCATTGTTCCAACATATCTCTTTCCCAGATGCTAACACCGTAGCAGAGTTAGGGCCCTGCAAGGGTCCGATGGAGGGAGAGGCAGAAGGAAACAGCTTTTAACACTAGTGTTAGCTACATGTGCAACACTGACCACAGTACCACATGGAAACAACCTAAGGAAGGAAATATTTGTTCCGGCTCCCGTCTTCAGAGGGTTTCACTTCATAGTGGTGAAGTCATTGTGGAGCTTGTGGCTGGGAAGGGTATAGTGGAGGCTCTTTCCATCACAGGGGACCAGAAAACAGAGCTTCCAGATCCAGGGCCTGAGCTCCTGTACCAAAGGCCTGCCTCTGGTGAGGTCTTCTTCCACCAGCCAGGACCCACCTCCTAAAAGTTCCCAGACCTCCCAAAATAGTGCCTCTTCCCACCCATCCGCCCCAGCAGGGGACCAGGCCTTCAAAGCATGATGAGCCTGTGGTGGACATTTCCAATTGAAGTCTCAACAGTAGCAGCTTCCTACCATATCTATTATAGTGTCTGGCTTGCAGTAGGGTGAAGTGGGGGTGGGGGTGGGAGGTGAGTGGTATGGAAGGGAGAGGGTTTTAGGGTCGTGGCAGTGGGGGAATCATGAAGCTGCCCCCACTTTCGTGAAGGACTCGTAAGGGAGTTCTGCTGTAATGGCTGTCTGGCTGAAGCAGAATGCCTAGTCCTCACCCAGGCTTTCCTCTCTGGCGGTGGCTCCATCCTAAAAGCAGTATGTGGCAGTGTCTAGCTCCTGGCACTTGACTAGCGGCCGGCCCTGACCACAACCCACTCCTCTGATGTGATTCACCTTCTCTTCCTCCAGGTCCCCCAGATCTACTGGGAGCTGTCCACCAAGAGGGTGCTCCTGATGGAGTTCGTGGAGGGAGGGCAGGTCAACGACAGGGCCTACATGGAGAAGAACCAGATAGACGTGAATGAGGTGAGGAGGGGCTAGTGCTGGATGCAGGGGGACATCGTGTGGTTGGGGCTGCCTGGCTAGGCCTGGGGGCTCTGATGCCCATCGAGCCTGGCCCATGGCCATTCATCAGGGAGGGTCCTCCTAGGCTTCTCCATCCAGTCCTGGGTCTATAGTGGCAGTAGGAGCAAGCAAGCCTCCAAGCATGAGGTTGCTGCGGCCGGCCATCATTTCTCAGAGCAGCCAAGTCTATACAGCCGAGCCGCGGTACCCAATCAGGACTCAGTCCCTTTGGTACCTGTTTATCAGCTCTCATCCTGCCCTCTGGGGCCACCACTGCAGGACTCAAGGTGTGGAACAAAGGACCGTGGCAATCACCTGGGTCAGTTTCACAGAGCACGGGAGGAGATGAAGCTGTGTCTTTACCTCCCGTTCCCCTGGTATCAGGAAAACTGACTAGTGGACCAGGGTCTGTACCCAACCTTCTGCTTCCTGGTCAGCCCAGGGCCCCCTTGAAAAGAGGAAGTTGTTCTTTTTTACCCATGTCCATTGTTAGTGCAGTCCCCTGCATGTGTGGGGTCTGGGTACTCAGGGTGCCCAGGCTAGAGCCAGACATCATTAGCTAAATCCTCAGTGGGGATTACAACCAGGATTAGAACCCAGGTCCTTTCTCCTCCACCTTCTCCATCTCCCTCCCATGTGGGTCCACAGTAGAACTTGCAGCCACTTGGATGATGGCTTTATCAGTAACTCTGCCAGGAAATTGGCAGCACACTGGAAACCTGCATGCTCCGCTTGCCTTCAGCCCCTAGGGTAGGTGTAGGGATGGTGCCTGGGTGTTTCACAGAGTCTGGCTACAGTGGGGTGCTGGGCCCCACTGGGAGACCACCTCGAGACTCTCCCTACAAGGAAGCAGAGCCTCTGCCTGCTAATCAGGAGATCCAGCATCTCTACCCTGTGTTGTCACTGGCATCTCCTTCTTCTAGAGACGGATTTCGAGTCCAGGGGCTCACCCTCGTCCATTGATTTCCCTGGATCCAGCAAGCTAAGGCTGTAATGGCATCTTATCAGAGGTGGCTCTGATTTTCCAAGACGAGGGTAAACACAGATGTATGTGCTCTGATGCTGTGGCTTGCTTGTGACTGGACCAGCTGGAGATTAGTGGACTCTGGGCAGGGTGGACCCTCTGAGCCCGGGCCCCTTTGTACCTGCCTTCACCATTCCTGTGTGTGTGGGAAAAGCCAGGATCCAGACAGACAAACCTTAGTGAACACCCAGATCTTTCAGGAATGAAGCAAGCCAGACTTAACCTCTCTGGTCCTCAGTTTTCTTATGGAGGGTGATGGACCAGCTGACCTCTAACTAAAGATCCTTTCTGTTTGAATATTTTATAGCTTAGTGACTCTGTGCCTTAGTGAGTACTGACACAGGATGGTTCAGGAACCCTCTATTTCAGAACCATTAGGGGAGTTTGGGTAGCTATGCAGATTCCTGGGAACACCCCAGGGCGCACATGAGGATCTGAGGTGGGAAAGGGTTGCAGAGTCTCCAAGTGGGTCCACAGAAGACCTCACCCCAGGATGAAGCCCTCAAGCTACTATCAGTGCTCCTGTGTGCCTGCAGCACAGGTGGCCCTACCTCGGAGCCTGCCTGGGCTCCTCTATTTATGTCCTTGAGCCTGGCAGCATATACATCCAGGGATCATACTTGCCAGTAACTTTAAGAGCTGGGGGGCAGCAATTATCACTGATCTCATTAAAAGCGAAGGTTGTGTGGGAGTCTTCTGCAGGCCGATGGGGCTTCTCCTAGCCACAGAAGGACTATCGATTGTAAGGCCTTTATCGAAGGTTAATTGGATTTCAGTTGAGTGTGGGTTGAAGACCCTGCCTGGTCTGAGGCCTGGCTTAATTGGCATGAAATTAGCCAAGAGAAAGGTGACTGAGTTGGTACCACAGGGCAGCAGGGACAGATGCAGGAGGCCTGGTGGTCAGATATCACCTGTTTATGAAGACTGATTGGATCCAGGGGCTCTGGGGAGAGATGCCAGCCAGGTACTTCCTCAGGGAGAGAGCCATTTGGAAAAGAGGGCCATAGTTACGTGGTCTTGGATTCAGCCCTGGTCCTCAGGATCCCCAGGAGGAGGAAGAGGAGGACGACTATAGAGTTTGTTTCCTCACTCTCCAGGTTGTAAACTTCTATTAGAGTGGGGATGGATTTAGGACTTACCGTCAGCACCTATTTCCAGGGATGCCAGGTACTAAGCCTCTGTGGAGCTGAGATCACAGGCCCAGAGCGCCTGTAGCTGGCTCAAGGCTCCTTAGCCTTTGCTCTGTCGCTGGCTGTCCTCAGGCCATGCCCCTGCTGGTTGTCTGCTGTGGTTTTCTTTTCTTGTGATGGAGGTGTTGCCTTTTCTTCCCTTTGAAGTCAGAGTCGCCTTTCAGCATGTTTGTTGAGTACCGATTATGTACAGGCTATTATTGAGTACCTATTCTTCTGCCCATGTGTGCTAGAATGGAAATGTGGACAGAGCCAAGCGTGGGGCTTCCAAGAGACCCAGTGCTGGACAGGATGGGTACCTGGAATTGTCTGGCTCTGCCATCCATTGCTCTGGGGCCCTCAGGTGAAGTCCTTGAGACAGGAGTCTCAGTCCTTTGTGCTATGGGACAGATGCCATCCTGTGAGCTTTATAAGCAACAGGACCACGTAAAAACATTTTCCATAATTCATAATTGCTGAGGATATTATTAACCATGGAGGCATCTCTTCCTCTGTAGAGTCTTTGGGAAACTCTGTTCCCTTCTTGTCCTGTTCTGTAGCCTGTGAGTGCATAGATTTGGAGGCATTTGATTGGCATGCCATGCCATGGATCAGAAAAGCCAGGCTGAAGTTTCTGCCCTGGCCTTGATTACCTTCCTTCCTCTCTCTGCCACGTGTGGACAGAATGGAACCTTCCTGGTTTTGCTCTGTAGTGTTCCAATGCCATAGCCCTTCTGGCTGGCTGGTATCTGAAGACGCTGGAGATCTAGTTCCTGAATCATTAGAAGGAAAACCATTTCTGCTCTCTAATCCCCATCACTCCTGGATGCTCATGGATGCTCATGGATGCTAGGGGGCCCCCGGGTAGTTCCCGAGGATTTGATTTCTCACAGCAGAGGTGTTGGTTGGGCCAAAGGAATTTCCCGGAGCCACTGTTTTTGGAGTCTAGTGCTGGCTCTAGACTGTCATCTGTCAGCTAGCTGGTCTGCTGTGGGGTCCCCTGTGTGCAGGAGACTGTGGGTGACCTAGAGGATCCTTTGACAGCTGAAGCAGAGCTCTGAGCCTACTGCATATGCCCAGTGCACGATGACAGAGAAGCCCTAGCTCTCTGGTTTTCTTGGCAGGACAATGTTTGTCAAAGGGCAGGGGATACAGGGAGGGGAGAATCCTTTTCCTGGTCTTTCACATTGACCCAAGCAAGGTGGAAGGGTATGTAATCTGTGTTGGGGGTGAGTTGTCATCCTAGCAATGAGACACCAGATGCCAGCCCTGGATCTCACTTTCTGGACTTGGGACGACTTGCGGGCACCCCTGATAGAGAGATGAAGTCTTTCTTACCTCATAGGTGCTTATGTCTGGCTCTCATGTTAAGCCTGGTAAGGCCCAATTAAAGAAGCAGTATTGGCTTTCTTTGTATGATAAAATACTTCCTGTTGTTAGATGAATAACTTGAAGAAGAGTTTGAGTTTATTTTGGCTCATGGTTTCAAAAGGTTGCATCCATCATGGCCGGGAAGGCATGGTGGTTGGAGTGTCTGTCTGTGGAGGGGGCCGTGGCACAGTGGGTCTTCATATAGCCAGATATCAAAAAGCAGAGGTCTCAGACGGAGCCAGGGCCAGCTATCACCTGAAATGATCTACTTTCACCAGCCAGACCCTGTAGACGAAATTCTAAATAGTCTTAGTAAATAAGAAACACAGAGCCAAATACAGGGGTAATAGCCAAAGAGATCAGAGAATTAGTAAATTTACAATGGATTTCCTTCCATTGTAAAGCTATTTCCCATTTTTTTTTAAATGTGGGAAAATTTTTTTCTCTTCTAAGTAGTTTCTCCCTTTAAGATATCTGATATCCTAATGGACTTACCAAGTCTGCTTAGAACAGGAGTCTGAGGGGATTTCAAAACAGCTACCTAGCGTGGTTGCACGGAGGGAGGGAGGGGGAGGGAGGGAGGCAGAGAGAGGGAGAGAGAGGGGTGGGGGAGAGAGAGAGAGACAGACAGACAGACAGACAGACAGACAGGAGAGAGAGAGCCTACTATCTACCAGGAGAAGAGAAAAAGGCTAAAAGCTCAAGTCCAGCCACACATTTGCTAAAATCCAGCCACATGTTCTGGCTTGAGCTGATTCAGGCCTGAGCTCTTGTAGCACCAGCTCCTTTAAGCCTGGACCAAGTAGCTCCAGCTGTGTGTAACCGCTTATTGCTACGATCAAGTGCAGCTCTCACTTGGTGCAGCCGGACCAGACCAGGACCAGACCGCTTGCAGTTACGGTCAATTGCAGCTCTGACCACATGCAGCCGATCGCTTATAGCTCCGGCTGGGCCTGGGGCCTGTAAGCCCTGGCCTGTGAGGCCACCAGCGGTCTTTTAATAAATTCTTGCCACGTTGGGCGCCAAATGTAGACGAAATTGTAAACAGTCTTAGTAAATAAGAAACACAGAGCCAAACACAGGGGTAATAGCCAAAGGGATCAGAGAATTAGCAAAGAGCCATGACTACCTTATCTTACCACCTTGCTGTGGTTGAGTCACTTCTGAGAGAGCTTCTTCCTGTCTGACTTGTGTTTTTATTGCTTTCCTGTTCTGCCTTCTCATCGGCTCTAAGCCCAGACACATGACTTCCTCGTTCACTGCCTGTCTCTACAGACCTCCAGGTCTCTATGGTTGGTACTGGGATTAAAGGATGGTGTCACCACGCTTGGCTGTGTCCTTGACCACACAGAGACTCTGCCTGCCATGTGGTCAGATTAAGGGCGTGTGCTACCACTGCCTGACTTCTGTTCCTGGCCATGTGGCCTCTGATCTCCAGGCAAACTTTATTTATTAACATGCAAATAAAATCACATTTCAGCACAATTAAAATATCACCACAAGACCCTACTTGCTAAAAACTCCACCACCTTTCAAATAGTGCCGCCTCTGAAAGCATCTGCCCGTGGGGGCGGTTAAGTCGGGAGTCCCAACAGGAGGCTTTTTCCAAGTGCCTGCTGTCAGCCACTCCTCAGTTTCCTGGACCCTGCCTCAGTTTCCTGTGACACTTCTGCTCCTGTCCTCACTACCACTGTGTGAGGCTGAGTGGCTCACGGCATCTGGTGTTCAGGGCCGTCATCCCATACTTGCTCATCTAAGACCACTGTGTGCCAAGAATAAATTGACTTGAGCACTGGGCAGCACTGGGCAGCTGGAGCGGTCTGCAGTTTCTGTATCTCCATGTTGGTTCCTGGTGACGGGAGGAGGGTGATGGTGACATGCCCCAGGCAGCAGGCTGGTCTCTGTGGAGAATCTGGCAGGCTCTGGGGACAGATGTCACAACAGCAGCCTCCCCTTTCTCTCACAGACGTTGTCTTGCTTTTGGAGACACCCCCACCCCAGGAACATACATAGACTTTTCCTTGGGGGTAGGAATGAATTAATTCACACAATTATAGACCAATTAAACTACTTTCAGCCAATTCAGGCCTTGAGAAAAGTCCCAGAATAACTCCTTGATTTAAATATTATTTACTCAATTAATTCTTTACTCAGCCTTTTTATGGCGTCCTGTTTTTTTCCCTTCTTCCCTACTGTTAGAGAATAAAGGCGATTGTAATTAGTGAGATCACGTATGAGTGGCACATTCTTTTCACACAGAACAATTCAGATTTCTCAGTGGCTTTTTAGTAAAGAGCACTGTCCTGGGGAAATCACCCAGCCAGGTTTTCTTCCCGAGGTCCTTTTCTTCAGACAGACAGTATCTCAGAAGTCAGCCTTGGGGAAGCTCTCCCTGGAGTGAAGAGGCCGGTGGACTGACCACTGAGCACCTGTTCTCCAGAGTCAGGTCACCTGACAGATCAGCATCACTCACTGCTGAGCAAATGATCAGGCTTCCTGTCTCTTTTATCCCCAACCCCTTCAGCTGTTTCCTGCAAAGAATGGCTAAATATCTGGAGCAGAGCCTGGCCCATCAGTCATGGACTACTCCAAAAATGTGCCCCTGCCCATCAGCTTGTGGATACCATACCTCTTTGGCTAGGGCAGAGGTAGCACTGAGGACGTGGTGGTCTGTCCCTTGGTAGATGTTGTAGCTGAAGCAATATGGAAGTACTGAGAGAGGGGCTCAGAGACCTTGGCCTTGCTTCTGGGATGCACCAGCCCAGCAGAGGCCTGGGACTTCTCCAGGACCCTGAATACCTGTGTTGAATGGAAGGGCTGGGTGCCCTGGGGAAAGACTGACTCCCAGAGAGGCTGTCAGCACAGTCCTGCAAGATACAAAGACAATTCACCCAAAGCAAAGAAAAGAGAGCCGAAAGAGTGGCATGTCCTTTCCAAGTCATTCTTAGGTATAGTTCAGCCGGCACTGTACCAGTCCCAACTTCCTTCCCCCGAGGATTTTTTAATATCTAGGGAAATGTACTTTTCTTTGTTATCTGCAATTATGAGCTCAGCCTGAAGGCCCGCATCAACTTGTAGCCCTTTCCCAGTTGAGACGCAAATAGTTTCTGCCCAGTAGAAAAGATAATCCTGAAAGTTGATTTTTTTTTTTTTCTTAAGACCCCCATAGGACAAGAAGTAGTTCACATTTCCATCCAGGAATTCTCCTTTCTTCCTGTTTAAATGTTCGGAGTCAGACCCAGCCTTCTCACAGTTGTTTTCAAAGCATGTCTACCATCACACCTGCTTCCTAACTGTTGACCTGAAAGCCTTGGACGCTTCCTTCTCTGTGTTTTGTGAGCTGTGTTTAGAATGCTGACAGTTACACTTAGTAGGATCAGGCATGCATTTTTCTCTAGGTCTAAAACAATGTATGGTGAAGCCAAAAGCAATGACATTTGTGTGTCTAACTTTGAGTGATGGCTTTCTCCTCTGGGTAATGGTATTTGACTTTGAATTGTGAGATTGCCCTGTGAGGAGGTCGAACAGATGGCGTTAGTCCCACATAACTGCTAATGGAGATCGAGAACTGGGGTGGCTTATCTCTCGGGCCACCTGTGCCCAAAGCGGCGGCACCAAGATGGCTTCTGTGCTGAGCTGGTGGCATGAGCCAACTGTTCCTTGTGCTTTGCCTTCTATACCCGTCAGTCCTAGTGACATCTTGTTGGACTGAGCATTCAGAGCACCTCCCACCTAAGAAGGTCTCCAAGTGGCAGCTGGCTGAGGGGTCTTGAAATGGGGTGTGTGTGTGTGTTTTGTATGTGCAAGTGTGTGCATGTGCTCTTTCTGGTGGCTCTACTCATGTATATGGTAGTAGTCAGCAGCACCCCTCCCTGCCCCATGGAAGGAAGATCAGCCCTCAGGGATATGAGCACCTCCACCCTGAGTCCCCATGCCCCTGGGGGCCATCCTTCATTGTAGAAATAAGGGGCCCAGAGCGATTAACAATATTTCAGAAAGCTTAGGGGAGATCATACATCTCCCTGTGACAGGTTTGCCCAGACTAAATGAAATGTCACTTCTCCACATTTTGACTGGGATTCCGTCAGCTCAGTCTGGCTGCGCTGCTTATCTTGGGCTGATCAGGAGCCCTGATTGGACTTTATATGCGTCCTTGACAAATAAAAATGAATGATTACTTAATAAATGGAATTGGTTCGTCAGATATGGCCTTTTGAAGCGTGGCTCCCAGGAGCTCCAAGGAGCCTAACACAAAGGGTTCTTGGTGGCACAGGGATGGGGAACTGGCTGGCTCATCTAGGACCACTTTGGCTGAGGCCCATCTCCTGGGAAACAGAAGACAGTGGCATGGGGACCCCTGCCATCTCAGCATCAGTCTGAGATTCAACCTGGGACAAAGTCCTATTCCTAATGAGAATGACGGAATCCCAAGGTGTGTTTCACCCGGGGCAGATTTCAGGAGTCAGAGTGCTGGTGTGGTAGGGTGGTGCCTTTGGCATCTTCCTCTCTACAGGCCTGTTAGGAAGAACCAGTGACAACTACCACAGGGACATGTGCAAGAGGTCACTCGGTCCCAAGCCCTGTAACATGCTCATTCACTTCCATAGCCACCCATGAGAATTATTGTTACTGAAACCGGTAGTATTAAGTAGCTGGTTCAGGGTCTCAAGGGAAAGGTACAGAAGTAGGTGTGAGCCATATAGGTGGGCATTGTTCAGCAGCTGGTGGTCATACCTGCTTTGGACAAACAGGGCTCTGCTGTGAGCAGCCTTAACCTCAACGCTCACAGTCCCTTGTCTGCAATGTGGAGGTCATAATTGTCCCTACCTTTTGAGCATTACTAGTAAGGATGGCAGCTAGTGTTATAATGTGGGGCTCTTCTTTTATTCAAGTCTTTTGTAGCCCAGGCTAGCCCTGGACTTGCAGCCCTCCCATCTCAGGCTCCCAAGTGCTGAAATTATAGGTCTATGCCACCATCCCTGACCATTAGGTCATTCTTTTTTTTCCTGAGACAGGGCTTCTCTGTGTAGCTTTGGAGCCTGTCCTGGAACTCACACTGTAGTTCAGGCTGGCCTTGAACACACAGAGATCCTCCTGCCTCTGCCTCCCGAGTGCTGGGATCAAAGGCGTGCGCCCCCACTGCCCGGCTCGTTAGGTCATTCTTGATCTTTTCACTTGGTGCTGGTTATATATGGTTGGGTCTTGGGGGAGATTGATAGGATTAGGATAAACACTGGGTAGGAAACACAGCACCCCGCAGCCCATGGAGGGCTCAATTCAGGTTGAGTGCAGAGTCTTGCTTTGCTTGTCTGGGGCTGGCCCAAGCAAGTGCATGCATAATAGAGCCAGTCCATAGCACATCAATTATACCTCAATAAAGCCATTTCACAAAACAGAGCCAGTCCCTGCTGTCCTGGGAGTTTATGATAGTGAACCAGATGGTCATTTGTCAAATAATCACGTGAGTAATTGCTAGTGCTGTAACAGAAAAGGCCAGGTATCCTTCAGGAGTGCGTGGTGGGAGCACTCTTCCAGCCCTAGATAGGACAGGGCGATGGGGAGATGGTAGGAGGGCCTTGTGGTAGCAGGAATGGTGTGTGTGTGTGTGTGTGTGTGTGTGTGTGTGTGTGTGTGTGTGTGTGTGTGATGAAAGGTGAGGACAGGGAGGGAGGCAAGACCTTAGGTCCTAGAATTTGTTGCACAGGACTTAACGGTTGAGGAGGAATCTTAGTCTTGAGGCCCCCCCAGCGCCAGCTCCTTTGTCTCCACTGTGTTCATCTGTTAACAACCACGAGGTTCACCTGACGCTAGAAGGAATGCCAAGGACAGTCAGTGTCCTGCGGCATCTACCTTCTGGCCGAGTCTATCTTTGTCCCCTGGAGACCCATCGACAGATCATCTGGGGGCCCGGGTCTGGTTCTATTCAGCAGCTGCTCCCTAGCTGGGAAGAGGCTTTTAGCTTTAATAAAAAAGGGACTAGAGATAAGAAGGCTGCAGAAATGACAGGATGATTTAAATGGCCTCTCCAGTGTCGTTTCTTCTGTACAGACATCATAAATCAGATTAGTATTGGGCTCTGGGGGATGGGGACAGGGGAGCAGGGCCTGGACTCTGGGTCTGTCTAGGACTGGCCTGGCAGCAGAGCAGCTCCAGAGGAGGGTCACCGTGTCTGTCACCTGTTCCTGATGGCTCCCTGTTCTTTGAAGGAGTGGGTAGGATTGTTCCCACAACCCAATCTCACCTTTGGGAAAGAGAGAATAGGGGCTAATAAGAGAGCAGGGAGGAGAGAGATGGGTGGGGTGGGAGGCGTGGGCAGGGCAGTGTGCGAGGTGAAGATGACAGCCATCAGGAAATGAAGGAGCAGCCATTCTCCTCCCGTACATGCAGGAAATGACACTGGAGGCTAGGGCTGTCCCCGCACATCTGAGTTCCAGGTGGTTCTTTCTCCATGGGCGCATTTGAGCTGGGCCCCTGTCTTAGACGTGAGAACTGCATTTTCTTCAAGTGCTCTGGCCCAGTGGTTCCTGTCACCCCTTGAAAGTGGCTCCATTGGGTGATGAGAGAAGTTCCTGGAGCAAGTCCAGGCAGGGCAGAGCTCCCACCGGATCGCTTCCCTTTCAGATCTCCTGCCACCTGGGCAAGATGTACAGTGAGATGATCTTCGTCAACGGTTTCGTGCACTGTGACCCCCACCCAGGCAATGTGCTAGTGCGGAAGCATCCAGACACTGGCAAGGCCGAGATTGTCCTCTTGGACCATGGGCTTTACCAGGTAGGAGAAAACTCTGCTCCTTCATGGGATTGGAGCCTCTGATGCCCTCCAGAAGCCCTGCAGGTGAGGGTGGGGGGGGGTAGCTGAGAAGGGCTCCCTCCTCCAGGAACTGTCACTTTTGTATAGCCCTAGTCCAGGAGTTTCCTGAACCACAGCATTGGTGCAACCAAGTGAGGTTGCTCTGGCCTCTTTTGTAGCTGTTGTGAGGAGCAGGTAGGAGGAATGTGCCAGTGTGGCTTTGTCCTCCCAGGGAACTTCAGGAGACAGGTGACTGCATATTTAGCCCTAGCGAGGAGAAGGGGGTTGAGACTGTGGGAGCCAGAGGCCCTAGACTGTCTCCCTGAAATGAGGATAAACATAGTATGAATGAACCACAACCAGCACCGTCAATGTGGGACGTGCACTTATCAACTTGGGACCCTGGCTTGACCTGATTCCATGAGGCAGACGGTCCTGAGGAGATTCCATATTCACCTCAGTTCCTTTCTTAGGCCTTGATACCACATCCCCAATCTCAGCCTCCTCTTAAAGTCTTGGTAAAATAGGGTGCAGGTCAAATTAGGCCCGCCGTTGTTACATGGAGCCCCAGTGACAGATGGCCCAGACGTGACAGAAGCTCATTGGCTTGCTCTCATGCTAGTCCTGGTTCTGGTGGATGGAGTCCACAGAGCTCTGGTCCCTAGGACTCACAGGAGGCGATAGCAGAGGAGAGGGCTAGGGAATGCTTGGAGAGCTTTGAGGGAGGTGGAGGTTTTTGCTCCTCATCAGTCAGTGTTGAGGTAGAGGACTGTGCATGTCTTTGTGGGAAGCAGCCTGTACCTAAAAAGGAGACGACAATATAGACTTTGGAGGGCAGTTAGCGGTCTCTGCCAGTTAGGACCAAGGCTTACCAGTACTGGTTGAGTCTCCGTAATCCAAAAATCTGTACTTCCACTGCTTGAAGCTTTTGAGCAGTTTGACACCACAAGTGGAAAATTCCGTGCTGCGTAACTTTGTTTCATGCTCAAAATTGTTAAACACATTGTATAAAACTACCTTTAGGCCATGCATGTAAAGCATGTATGAAACAAATGAATTTCATGCTTAGATATGTGTGTGATCCAGCCCCAAGATATTATGCATATGCAAATCTGAGAGAGAAAAACTGAAATCTAGATCGTTTCTGGTCCCAGGAATTTCAGCTGCATGATATTCAAACTCTGTTAGCTTTGAACGTAGGTGTTACAAATGGCTGAGTGTTGGGGGGACTATGGTCCTCCTCATCCCCCTGCGCAGCGGTCAGCACTAGTCCGGGGTTCGGGCCTTGGGTCGAGAGAGACTGCTTCCTGACCGTGCTGGTCCGGTTGGTTGGTTCTAGGTGCTCACGGAGGAGTTCCGCCTGGACTACTGCCATCTGTGGCAGTCCCTGATCTGGACCAACATGGAGCAGGTGAAGCAGTACAGCCAGCGCCTGGGGGCTGCAGAGCTGTACCCCCTGTTTGCCTGTATGCTGACAGCCCGGTCCTGGGACTCGGTCAAAAGGGGCATTAGCCAGGCTCCAGCCACCGCCACTGAGGTAGGTGGGCCCTGTCCCAGATGCAAGGATCAGGGCCCATGGACCCCTTCCAACCCGGTGTCTGAGGTTCGTGATTGGTGGGCTGGGTGTCTCTGTAGGGAGGGCTGTATTGGTGCCACATAGGGTGAGAAGTAGGAGGACAGTAAAAAACTATGGCGCTGGGGTGAGGAGGGCAGGGGAAGGATAGCCTAGCATGTCCCCTGGGACCTTATTAGCTTAGGCTTGTGGACTTAAAATCCTAGACCTATGTGGCTTAATGAGATGCCAGGCTTCCTCCAGCACCTTCCAGGGCCATCTTACACCGGCACCTTTTGCCTGTCTCCACCCACTGGGCATTATTCCCTGGGCCCGTGTCCTCTCCGGCTTCTCCATTTGCAAACAGCTCTGTCCGAGTGAACCAGCCCCTTTTCTTTACTTTTTGCTCCTTCATTCATGGACTTCGACTGTCTAGACAAGACACAGACTTTTGGGAGCTCCTGCTCCCCATATTCCATCCCCCTCTATGCGCCTGCCCAGGCTCATGGGAACTTATTTGCTTATTTCTTAGTAGTGAGCAGGCTCAGGCTCCACCGAGGCCTCTTCTGTCGGTAGGTAGAGATGTGGTCCAGTCATGCTTCCGGAGAGCCTGGGCGCTGCGTCCAGCACCTCCCCTCCCTGGTCCCTTGGCCTTGGATGTTCCCATCAGCCATTTGGGCCTCGGGGTCCTTCCTTGCAAGCTGCCTTTACAGGCGCCTCTAGCAAAGGCTGGATCCAGAGTCTCAAACAAGGTCTTAAAGAGTCTATCTCTCAGCAGTTATTGGCTCCGTTTTCTTTCAAACAGGCGTCTTCCTCCAGCAGGCCTAGGGGCAGTGATGAGCACCTGCTATTCCAGGCTCTCCAGCCTTAAAAAAGCACTCTGGAAGAGGTGCATCTAGGGATGGTAGGAGCTCTGCTTCCGTGCTACTGTCCTTGCATGTAAAGTGCCTGCTCACAGTTCCTGGAGTTCATTCATTCAATAAACATTTGCTTTAGCTGGCCCCTGAGCGTGTTTCAAGGATCCCGCGATCAACAGACAGAAAGGCCTTTTGTGTAATTTACACTTTGGTTGAGAGAGACAGACAGTCAACAACTGAACAAACAGGCAATGGGATAATTGCAGGTTCCAGGGACCTTGGCGGAAATAAGGAAAGTGGTGTGAGGAAGGGCTTGGGGAGCCTGGCGCAGAGACTGGGAGAGTGCTTGACATTTGAGCTGAGGTGTGAAGGACGAGAAAGACACCAGCCTCAGGAGCACCTGAAGGATGCACTCCCCGCACACTGAGGCCCAGGGTAAAAGTGTTTCATGTGGTCTGGAGGATGGCAGGGCACAGAGGACACCACACGGGGCCTTATGTACTATGGGAAGAGGTATGGAGTCGGCTCTCCGGAGGAAGGGAAGCCTTTGGCAGGCTTTGAGCAGGATGCTCAGGTCCGATGTTTTAAGGGTTTCTGTGGAGTGAGGTGTGATGAGCCAGTCACTCAGGAGGGAGATAAGTACTCAGAACCACCACTGGCTGAGAATGAACAAGGTATCAGTAGCCTAAGGCTCTTAGTTTCTGAAGAGTGTGACCCGAAGGGTCAGATAAACAGTTGGGGTCGCCTTAAAAAGGAGAGGGGGTGCTGGCTGTTGGGCAGGCACCCACCATCAGTACCCAGGCCATGGTAGAGCACAGGGGATGGGAGATAGGATGTGGTGCATGGTTAGGGCGGGACGTGGTTGTTCTGTCTATGGACTATATAGGACTGGGATTGGTTAGCTGGAAGGACTTCTTCCAGGCCTTGAAATTGGCATCCAGTAAAGCCTTCAAGAGTCCTTGGCCCTTTCTCAGTGTACCCTAGTGCTGTTTCCAGGGCTTGCCTGGGAGCCAGCCTAGGAACCCCATATGGATGGTTGGGCTGCAGGGCCCCCATGCTTCTCTTTTCTTTGGTGGTGGTGGGGGGATGCTCCACAGGGTGCTAAGGTAGCTGTGCTAGAAGCTCCCACCTGGAGCTTCTTTGTGTCCTCTTGGTCACAGGCTACCCACACTCTTGACGCTGTGATCTTCATCTGCCATACCATCCATTCTCATGTCTTCTTGCTGCTGTCTAGGATTCAGAGATCCGTGGTAACGCGGCCAGCTACCTGCCTGAGATCAGCCAGCTCCTTAACCACGTGCCTCGCCAGATGCTGCTCATCCTGAAGACCAATGATCTACTCCGTAGCATTGAGACCACCCTGGGCACCCGATCCAGTGCTAGTTCCTTCCTCAACATGTCTCGGTGTTGTATCAGGGCACTGGCTGAGTGAGTATGCTCCTGTCTTGGCCACCTCCCACTTCCAGGGACTGTTCCATGGGCTTTGCTTTCCCATCATCTAGTCCTTAGGGCCCTATCTTGGCTTCTCAAGCTCTAGATCTCCCTTCAGAGAATCATGGGGGCAAAATCAGCTGCAGTGAGTTGGTAGGTGTCTTGAGACAGTGTCTTTGGGTGGCCTAGAACTCGTGTACTTTGCCAAATGATAGCATCTGGGATCTCATCCTCCCAGTCCAGCTTTCCAGATGATTCTTTCCCTCAGAGTATGAAGTTGGTTTTTGAGCATCTCAACCCATTCAGGTAGCCCCAACCTGACCCTGTTTTTAATTGGCACTGGGACTTGGCTCCTAGTACCAGCCCAGGCATTGAGACCATTGCTCTTTATCCAGGAGATGTGGCTGTGACCTGGGAAGGTGTGGCTAGTAGGCTCTCTCAGGGTCACAGATCTTTCTAGATGCCTTAGCATCCTTGAGGCATTGATGATAAGGAGAGCTGTGCTTCTTTAGGAAGGCTCTAGAGGAGTAAGCTTCTGGTAAATTCACCAGAAAGGCTGTGGTCTGGCAGAATGTTCTCAGCCCAGAGAGGAAGCCTAGCTTGTGGTCACATCCCAGCCTGTCCATCCTGGGGAAGGAATGGGTCATTCTGGGCAACTGACAGATTTGGCCACATAGACCATGCATTCTCTAGCAAATATGAGATTGGGTTACAGCAAAATACTCTGACCGATGAAGGGAAGAATGTGATTTATCTTTTCTCCAAGGGTAGAGGAAGACAAGATTTAAAAAGTGAAAGGTCTAGGTTTGGAGCTCAGTGGGGTCTGGGAGGCAGACAGCCATTTGGGGTAAGAGACTCTGAGAAGCGTTACTAACACCATAGACAGATAAATGGGTAGACAGCAGCATGGCGGGCCTCTAAGGTGAGATCAGGCCCATGTTTCAGAGGAAGAGGAGGGTTTCATACCATATAGTTGACCAGTAGTCCACAGCTGGGGCCTACCTTGACTGTCCCTGATTATCAGGTTGGGAGGAATGCTCCATTTCCTGGAAGGATGTGTGACCCCGAGGATGTGAAGGAAGAGGGACACATTTAGATGAGGTAAACCCCTATGATGGAGGATGCACCCGCTGATGTCTGGGAATCTGATAACCTGTGTTGATAAACTTCCTTGGGGGAAATGAGAATTATGGAGCCTGCTAATCTGGGATCTAGACCCCTGGGGAATCTACTAGAGGGTGACAGGTTCACAGACAGGTTCCTGATGGGGACCTTGACATTTCTTTTACAGCAGCTTCGAGAAAGACCTCTGTGGCTTGATACTAGCTCCCAGCCTAAACCCTAAACAGGAGGTCATTATCATAAATTCCAGTTTTCACCATGTCTTGTGTTTGGTTCAGAGAGACTGAGCTGTATTGACATGTAAAGTGCTCAGCCTCCCAGAGTCACCTGACCCTTTGCAGAGGCTCTGACTGTACTTGAGTCAGAGTGAGATGGGACTCTGGGTTGGCATATGTTTTCTATACTTTTGGAAAAAGAAACCACACAATGTTCTCCAGGGCGAGGGGATCAGAGCCTTGATGCCTCACAATTTTACTGCGTTGAATATCTTCTTTGGGACATTTAGTCCCTCTGGTTCCCAGACTGGGCCGTTGTGTAGTCAGGTAACCAAGTGGTCCCCAGGGTCAGAGAGCTGGTGAGCTGTCCAGGCCACCTGCTGTCTTTTATCTTTCTCCATGGTGCCAAGCTGATGTTTTCTCACCTCCGTTTCTTCTCTCCTTCTTTCTCACCCTCCTCCTCTAGGCACAGGAAGAGAGATGCCTGTTCATTCTTCAGAAGGATCCAGATATCTTTCAGCGAGGCCTTTAGCCTGTGGCAGATCAACCTTCATGAACTTCTGCTTCGAGTGAAGGGCTTGAGGCTAGCCTGCTGGATCTCAGCTCTCCTGGGCTGGCTGACTCGGGCTCCACACTGAGTGTGACTGTGGTCCCCTGCCCCTTCCTAGTGTCTTTCCACACTCCGCTTGTTCTTCCATGCTCTGAGTACTCATTCACCCATGTCAGCTGAGGGGTTGGCCTGTGGTCCCAGGGTGGTCGTCCGTGGCACCATCACACTCTGCCATCGGAGCCCCCCACGGTAGCCTTGACTTGGGTCCTGGACTGTACTGGGAAGGGGATAAAGCAACCTTCTTCCCATCTCCCGTAGGGCTTGGTCATCCCCACTTTCATGGGGATTGTCAGAAAGGACGGACCACACATGCCAGAGGGCATGTTTAACTTGTAGGAAATATGTAGGTCTTCAGAACTTGCTACGGAACAGACTGCGTTTTTGCCATATCACTCCCAAAGGTATCTCACCTCAGCGAGGAAGGCTCCATCTGAGAGTAAAGTGTACAGCTGTGGGTTCCTGCTGTCATGGTGACACCTCCAGTGTTGTATGTATTGTGTTTCAATAAACCCTTTCAAGATTGCAGGGACTGTCCCTCCTGACTCAATGGCTCCATTTGGACTTAAGTTGCTCCTGGTGGCTGCTTCCATGGGAAACCCATAGGTTCCTTGGGAGGCCGAGGAGGGTGACGTCTGGTTCAGTTTTAGAAGTTATTTTCTGGGTTGGGAGCAAATCTACATGGTTGGCGGTGGACCTGAACACCATGTACCCCAGGACCTTGCCCCTGGGAGCCAGGCAGGCTGTAAGACCCCTCCTGCCACAGGGCCACATCCTGCTCCTTGGAGGCTTCTCCTGCCTCCTATATCCCAGATCTTCATTGGTGGTATTCAAAAGCCCAAAGCTTGGACCTAGGGGCAGAGATAGGCTCCAACTTGTTTCCAATGACTAAGGCACCTGCTTTGCTCTACTGGTTAAGTCCTAACTTACCCTCCGGTTCTCAGCCAATGGCCAGAATCTCAGGTCTAGGATTGTACCCGGTCCTCCCAGGTCTTTGGAGACATCTGTCTTCCTGACGAAACCACAGTCTTTGTGACTGTGTCCATTCTGACACATCCAAGTCACCTGTTGAAATTCTGTTTCTGATCTATTGCCTTGCCAGCATTCACCTCTCCTGAGTCCATCATCTGCTCCTGTGTCTGCATGGTCTCTGGGTCTCCGAGACCCCACATATGGCAGGCCCTTGTCTGTGATCATCCATGCTTGCAGATGGATAACTATCTGATCAGAAAACCCCAAATCTGAGCCTCATTTCTATTCTCTTTGTTAATGATACAACAAGCGGATTTTTCTAGTGATCAGAGATTATTTGCATTCTTTTGTTTTCTGAAAGAATTGATTGTTCTTGGTGACCAGTTGGATGTATCCAGGGACCCAGGAGAATAATTAGCAAGCTCTGTTATTAATCATGAGGATACATGCTGCATATTCTATTTTATGGTGTCTTTTACAGCCACTGAAGTAAATATAAATGTCCTTTCTGTTCAAGATAATGGTCACTTGCTTTTTGCTTTGGATGTAATGGTTGGCTTGCTCTGGGATTAAAAACATCAGCATGTTGCCTGTAGGCTGAGCACCCAAAACGGTTTCCAAGACAGGAGGGGTGTAAATATAGTTGGGAGTTCAGGGTAGTTTGAAAAATCTAGGAGGCTGATGCTAATGGCGACAGAACTGTAGATGAGGATTATGCTTGCTCCTTGAGTTGTCTTGTGTGCCTGAGCCGAGCCTCTCTTAAGTACCTGGTACATAGATGCCCTGGCCTTTGGTTAGTGACTCTGTGAGCGTGGAGCTACTGGGAGTCTTGGCAGACTTTGTGGTTTTCAGGGAGGTCGAACTGTTTTGAAAGGCTGCCTGTGCACTCACTGGCTCACAGGAGATGCTTCGAGTACGGCTAGGTTATTATCAGCAATGTTATCTTTTCCACAGCAGGACCAGAACTGGTCAGCCTCTACACTGCAGGCTGGAGGGGGCCTTCTTGCCACCACACAGGGACACCCTGGAAAGACAGAGCTGCTCTAAGAGGGCCCCAAGCAAATTCTGGGTAGCGGGGCAGATGGGAGGTTTGCCGCAGTTCTTAGTGTGGGCACCTGTGGGAAGATTGGCGCCAGCGGGGTGGTCAGGGTGTGGCGGGAGCAAGAGACAGGCTCTGGGCCCGGGCGTGACCTGCAAGTTCAGAACTGGCAGAATGAGTAAAACCAGAGTGTGGTGCGTTCCTGGCAGTGGGGACCGCGGGGCCCCTTGGCTGCACGGGAGGGTGCATATTTAACAGGAGAGACCTTGAACACCACGTGACCTGGTGCTGCCATGTTCGGCAAAGAGCCGCTTGTTCAACAGCCCTTGCCTTCTGCCTCCCCACATTTTTCTCCTTCCTGTTTCCTTTAGTTTCTGCACCCCGCCCCCCTTTCTTTGCCCTACTCTATGAAGCAAAGCCTGCAGGGTCAGACTGTCTTTATCGGCCGGAAGGAGGGCTCAACCCCGAGCAGAGTCAGTGGGAGCCCTGGGCTGTGCTGTTGCTGTTTTCCAGGGTCACTGACTTCTGGTCAGGCCTGGCTGCCCCTGGAGATGCCACAGCAGCCCAGCACCAGCCTGCTTCCCCTCTGTGCCAGGGTGCTGTCATTGGCCAGGACTGCAGGGATCGTGAGACACATTCTCTCAACTCTGCGTTTGGTTCCTAGGTGCAGAGCTCCGACTTCTCTCCTCCTGGGGAAGGATCAGGCTGTTGAGACCAGCCCTGCCTTTTCAGCTCCTCCCCGTTGCCCCTCCCTGTACCATCCATGATTTTCCTGTGTAAACCAGCCACGGGGAGTCCTATTAAGTCCTGGATTTTGCCTCTGTGAGCCTGGGTGACACTGCATTGGTAATCAGCCTCCAGGGGATTGTAGTTTTACTGAACCAGGGACCCTATGGAGTTGCAAGGATGCCAGGACAGCCACCAGTCCATCACCTGAGAACTTGTTAGGAATATAGACTCTTAGATCCCCTGTCCAGACTCGCTGAACCAAACCTGGCCCGAGGCCACCAGTTGCTTTAATAATTCTTCCAGGGTATGCTAATGCAGGCTTACCTCTAAAAGTTCCACCTCACCGGCTCTCATTGCTTCCTGCACAGCAGAATCCCCGGAGAGCTTCACGGACCGAGATTCTGAGTCAGTTGGTTTGAATGCACACCAAACCCTTCCCAAGATTTGTGGCTAACTTGTTATTCTGAAATAATTTTAGATTGCCAGCAGATTTGCAAATCCATCATCTCCCTTTCTCTAAAGTCAACATCTCACACAACCAGACTGTCTTGATGAATAAGATGGATATTCGCTTTAGTACAGTGTTAGTGACAGTACACGTGCTGCTGGTCTCTTCAGTTCCTCGCCCATGCCCTCTCTGTGTTTGTGGATCCTGTCTAGACAATGACTGCTCTTGTTATTCCCATCCTCTCCGACTCATTTGACCTGCAACAGCCCAGCCTCTCAAATCCTGCTGTGTTCTGAGACCGTGACTCTTGGGAGGAGTGTGCTGGTTGGGGACTTTATAGAATGGTTCTGTCTGGTGTTGGTTTTCTCATGACTAGACTTTGTTGAGGGGTTTTTATTAGGGGCTCCCCCTCGTTATCCCATCCTGACATAGGAATACGACACTAATGTAATGTTGCTCTTTGCGGCGCCCCAGCTGGGGTTGGGACTCTTGCTTTAGTCTCATGTCTTCCAGATTTTTCTAGAGAAAGAAGACACAACTTTGGAACCCCTTGTCTCTGCGTACCTGGCGGGGTTTGATTTCTTCCAAATCAAAAAAAATTTAAGAAATAAAACCCACAGACAACAGTAAAGTGATAAGCATAATTAAAATGATATTGTGGTTTTGATGTTTACATTAGCTATAAATTATATCTTTAACCATCCCTTATTGTAATGACCAGTGATTATAGCACCACCAGAACCTTAAACATTCATCCCCTTCCTCCCCAAGGGTCAGACTCAGCACCGGGAGTTTTATTTTCTAGGTTTATTGGCAGTTTTAGAATGGGAATGACCTGTGGGCCTCATAGGGAGCCATTGGCGAGTCATGCAGTCTGGGTCTGACCTGGCAGCCCACCAGTGCTTGCAACTCCAGCAAGGACAAAAGAGTCTTATCTGGGCTGTGGCCAGCATACTGAGATCTGCTGGTCATGAACGATGGAGGTGACTGATGGGCCTGTTCCCAGGTGGAAATAGAGAGGGAGAGGCAGAGGGGTGCTGGCAATAGAGACTTTCTTCTCTTCAAGACAGATGAAGCCCTTTCCAACTCACCAAGCTAGAGAGCATAGGTCAAAGCTATGGCTGTTTCTGCCTTCATGAAGTGTCTAGAAGGCACAGCTCAATGGCCAGGGCTATTTAGCTAGTTAGAACTGCTTTCCAGCCCAAAGCAAGCATGTGCACACCAGATGGCTATCAATATCCACAGACAGTGGCTATGTCATCACCAAGTCAGACAGTTTAGGATAGCATTGTAGGGAAAGGGCAAGAGTTGGCCCAAGTTCTAGTCTTCTTTCCATGTGTTTACCCTATATTGCCAATGTGATGTTGGATAAGTAAGTTGGGCTAATCTGGGCCACAATTTCTCAGTTAGAAAAATGGAGACAAAGCTTGGCATAGGCATCATGGTGCATGCCTTTAATTCCAGTATTAAGGAGGCAGAGACAGGTGGATCTCTGAGTTCAAGGCCAGGCTGGTCTACAGAGTGAGTTCTAGGACAGTCAGGGCTACACAGAGAAACCAAAATTGGAAAAAAAAAAAAAAGAAAGAAAAGAAGAAAAGAGTAGTGGAGATGATAATTTGTATTTCTTGTAATTACTGAGAGGATCAGGTTATATAAATGATAGCATGTCCTTGGAGAAGAAAGCTACCAGTAAATGACCAGAAATACTGTTAACTCCTGTGGATCACTTGTTCTTGAAGAGGACGTGGGTCCAGTTTCCAGGACCCACACTGTAGTCCACAACTATCAATAACTCCACTCTCAGGGGATCCAGGGCCCTCTTCTGACATCTACAAGCACTAGGCACATGTGGTACACATACCTACATGCAAGCAAAACACACTCATAAAATAAGTAAATCTAAAAAAAATGTAAATACATAAAAGATATTAAAAGTTGAGATCCTGCTTTCCCCGCTTCCCTTGCAGCTAGGTTCATTCATTACATGAATGGTGAAGGGGTTTTTTAGGAAAGTGGGAAATTTTTTCTACAGAAAATGTTAAAGACATGGGTTGTGTGCATTGTCTCTTCCTTTCATCAGGAGAGGCTGGTGTGTGGTTTAGGATACCTGGACCTATAGCAGCTATTTTGTGAGACGAGGCCCTCCCTGCTTTCCAAAGCCGCCTCAGCCTGGGGTTGCTGGGCACTTGCAGAGGGTATAGCTGCATGAGGGTACCCCTTGAGTGTTATTTTTCACCTAGGCTCTGGGTCCTTGGAAGCCAGGCCTCTTGGAACACTGCCTTCCAGGATACACCCTTTCCAGAAAATTCTCATAAGAGGATTTAGTATCAGAAGTTCAATTTTTCTTTCTGGGAATATAGAAGTAGTTGTGATTTATTTCTAATTCTTTCCCTTCATCCCAAACAGGGAAGAGTGACCAGAATGTGAGGCGATTGGGAGGGAAACCACATCCATTGAGGAAATTTGAAGGGGCTGAGTGAGTTCTCTCCAAGTAGTTCTGATTCATAAGTATCATGGCAGCCACACCTTGAGTAGCCTCTAATCCTTTCTCTCCTTTTCACCTGGCTCTGAGTCTCTGGCAGTGGCCAGCATCACCACCCTGGGCCGGGCAGCCAGAAGTTAGGCTGGTTTTCTTAGTTCTCCTGTTACCAGGTCTCTGAGCTGCAGCTTCCCTCCTGTGGGATGGCAGCCACTGTCCCCAGCTGTTCTTGACAGGTCATAGTGACCATGAATAGAGCTGCCAAAGGCAACAAGGTGAAGCATGGTCACAAACACAGCATTGGCAGCTTGTCTACTCAGGAGCCCTGCTGCTTTTGCAGACACCCACCTTTACAAGTGTCCAGACTCCGACAACCACCCTCTGGTCACAGAGATGGCATCCAGTACCAGTGATGCTCCTGAGAGGACTCCATTGGGAGCTGTGGAGAATGACCACTTCCTTTGGGCCCCAGCTCCAGTGGCTAATCCTGGCTTCCACCATTCCTGCAAGCCAGATCTTCCCTGGAGTTTTCTCAAGTATGTGAACCCATAACCTGCATTCTGCCACTCCATTAATTTATGTGAGTTACTTTAAGTTGTTTGTTTTTGGAGGTAAGAAATCCTGATCATTTCCCTAGGGGGCCTGGATCTATGTTGGAAGGTAATAGAGAGCCTAGAGAAGTCTAGAAATGAACCCCTGTCCAGGGATAGAAAATGAATCCAGAGGCTGGGGATTCTGTAGAGAGCTGAGCAAGAGCAGAAAGTTACATGGGCATACACTCTGTCATTGCTGCTATGGTACAAATCAGGGCTGTGGACTGAGTGCTTTCCACACCATCTGTGATCCTCGTCACATTCGATGACAGCTCTGTGTGCTGGCTGTGTCTCTCCTCCTGAACCCTCCAGGTTCGGGAGAAAGGAGTTAGAACTGGCTATTTGGCTTAATTTTTCCTATTGATTCTGCTTGCTGGTGTCTACACAGGTGATCCCCAGAGAGCTGGCAGGCGCTGTTTCCTTAATCACTATTATTTGATACAGACATCCTTGGGAATGTTTAGGATAAAGAGCCTCCCACAGGTACTGCTCCCCCTGCTGCTGTGTATGAGGCTGGCTAGGTCACAGGACCTAACTTAACCATGCATGAGTGTGGGAACTGGGGTTGTGTGTGGATTACCTCCCACCATCCTTCTTCCCATGCATCTGATGAGTCCATTAGCAGAACTCATTGGAACGTTATCACCTCTCTCCCTGTCTGTTTGTGTCATTGTTTATAGATTTGTAAAAGGCCTATCTTGGTCTTCTCAGATAGTAGGTTCACTCCAAATCCATGACCTGACTCTGCTTTTCAGGTAGGTTCAAGCACTTTGCTCCCTATTTAGGTGACAAGTCTTAAGTCCTGCCTTCTGTGGGGAACCTCTCTAGACCACTGTGCCCCTTATCTGCCCATCTCAGTCCCTCTGACCCTCTTCTCCATTCCAGGCATCCAGCCCTCAATAATTCCCCTACCTGTATTGCCTCCAGACAATGATTTTCATGGTGGCTTTCTCCCAGGCCCTTCCACCCCAAGACGGCAGAGTCAGCTCACTTACATATGGCTGCCTACACTTGCCTTGGCCCTAGTGTCAGTAGCCTGGTTGGAGAAGCCAGGTTAGTCAGACATGAAGCTGCCTTGAAGGCTTGGAGCCTTGGACACGAGCCAGCTTTGGCTCTTGCTGGAGGGAGCTGTGGTAAGTAAGTGAGTGGTTCTTATGATCTGGGGGATGAGAAAGGAATTTTGACATTTCTTGGGGACCCATAGCTTCTGTTGGCAGCCCTACAAGGAAGGCAGATTCAGAACTATCTTGGAGGGACTAGAATGTCTCAGAATTTCATTATGATCAAAGAACATGCATTCACTGTCTTAGTGAATAGATCCATCAGCAGCCATTTGCCCAAAGGCCAGCATTCAGGCTTTGTCCCCCCTTGATCTGAACATCATACCTCTGAAACCCCCATAGACACTATGTTTTTCTATCTCTTGTATCTACCAATTTTCCAGTGTCTCTTTACCCTGCTGCCATGTGGTTCAGATCTGGTGCCCCTGGGGCCTCTTTACCTCTTGTATTGTCCCTCCTTATCTCCATCCCTCTCTCTAACAAATTGCTCACTGACCTGTAGGTTACTATAGGTCACACAATTGCCTACTTGCTTATAGACATAGCCCCAAACCTATTTGTTTAAGATTTCTTGCCAAGACCAGTTTACCTAAAATTAAATACTTTTGATTGTTTTCAGAGTCATTAGACCTTTCTGTTAATGCCTAGCATATATTTTTTTTTCATTTTAAAGATTTTTTATGGCTGATTCATGAGAGATCATTTGACTTAATTTCATATTTCTAATAAGAATTTATTACATGTGCAGATTTGGTGAATGATTATCTTGTGTTCTTATGGATATATTTTCCTAGGTTACCTACTTTCATTAACTTTAAAGATAACCAATATTGTTCCTAAAGACACTTTCCTCAGAATATAGCTGCCCTAGCAATAAATACCTAGGCCATTAATTATAGTCAGTTTTTATGCTCAGTGTCATAAAAACCCCCTTAACTAAGGGCACATTAATTTTCAATGGAGGGAATTAGTGTCACCATTGGGTTTTGTGGTTCATACTGTGTCATGAATTAGAAATTCTGAAAGTGAGGATTCTTGTAATACAGTTGGCTAACTCTTCTTGTAGCCAGTGACAGGGATCACATGTGTGCTCAGCTTATGTGGACTGAACCAATAGATGACTGGGCTGCAACAGTGAAAGGAAGGATGTGGCCTACAGTTTTATACCATGGTATGGAGGGAGAGAAATGGACAGCTAGCAGTGAGAGAATGTGTGAACTTTTGGTTTAGCAAAGTAGACCACCGTTATGACAAATACTGCATGGTACCCATTACGGCTGATGGTGACTCCCAAGACTGATGAATGTATCCTTCCATACCATGTTGGGATGTGGCCCAGAATCCTTCCTAATGCCAGGTTCCTGCCATTGATGGAACAGTGTGGCACTTGTGCCCAGTTGAGGCTTCTCTAACTCAGAACCTTGGGGATAGACTTAGGGCTCTCAAGAAATGAAAAGACAATGACCTGATTAACTTCTCCACTATGCCAGGACATTCCTGTCCTTCTGTGATGAGGAGTCAGTCTAATGGCTTTGAGTGGCATTCCCTATTTTAGAGAATATTGTCGCCAATGCTGTGTGGCTGTCTTCTGCACAAGTTTGCTCTTCTGAGATGTGAGGGTCCATCTGCCTTGTCTAGTTTTATGTGAACTTGACACAAGCTAGAGTAATTTTTTTGAAGAGGGAAACTCAATTGAGAAAATACCCCTACCTGATTGGCCTGTGAGCAAGACTGCAGTGCATTTTCTTGACAGGGCCCATCTCACTGTGGGTGCTGTATTGGTGGAAGTATTAAGGCCACTCCACGTAGTTAAAAGGGAGGTTTATTTTGTGGGGTAACTTACAAGTAAAGGGATAGGTTACAGGGTCTGGGAGAGGTAAAGTGCAGTCCAGTGGTGTTCTCTGGAGAACTCTGCTCAGTCTACCTTGAGTGTCCAGGATCCAGATCCAGGAACCAAGAGAGCCAGCACATCCAGATCTCAGGTCTTAAGGGTTCCTGTCTCGGCCCATCTTGCAGGCATGACAGTTACCAGAAGCCTCAATGGGGGTAGTATTTCTAGGTCAAAGCTGGAATAGCTACCCACTACAGTGCTATGCTCCCTGAGCTGGTGGTCCTGGAGTATATAACAAAGCAGGCTGAGCAAGCCATGAGGAACAAGCTAGGAAGCAGCCTTCCTCCACGGCTTCTGCTTCAGCTGCTGCCTCCAGGTTCTGCCCTGAATTCTGTCAATGATGGACTGTGATATGAAACAGTAGGCTGAAATAAAACCTTTTTACCCCAAGTTGATTTTGGGTATTGTATTTTTTTTCACAGCAATAATACTGTATCTAAGACAGCATCCCGAGTCACTGGCCCTGGGGCCCGAAGGAGTTCTGAATCGTTGCTCACTGTTTTGGGAGACTAATGGCTACACGGAGCCTACATTTGAATGACAGTGCACCTCACCTGTATTAATATGACTTTTGAAATTATGTGAGTGGGTGGTTCATAATTTTTCTAAATTTCAGGGTGGTTGAGGGGACATTACAAAACATTTGTTGTAAAGAGGTTGTCCTGGGTTTTACTAGGCTAAAAGCCACTAAGGATTCTTTTAGTCCTAAAACCTTCTCAGTTTGGGAGAGTGGAGAGGAGATGTAGGTACCATGAAAAACTGAAAACACACAGCTGTGGAAACAGGTCAAAACAGAGTAGCATTCATTGCCAAGACAGAACCCTGATGTACAGCCCAGGTACCAGACAAAAGTACTCCAAATGGGGCTCTGACTCCAAATGGGAACCAGGATCAGAACCTACTAGTTTTGTAACTGTGATTTTTTAATTGTTAATTGTTAAGTATTTAATGGCTATTAAAAAATTATTGTGTAATGGACTGGATGCCCCTGGCCCTAATTACATATGTTGAAATCCAAATCTACAGTGTGATGGTGGTCGGATGTGAGTTCTTGGGGGTATGATAATTAGGTCATAAATGTAGAGCCTGTCAATAGGATTGGTGCCCAATAGGAAATGGTGAGTTCTCTTAGCCTTGTAAGGGCACAGGAGAAAGTGGCTGTAAGTCAGGGAACAGGTTCCTCCAGCTCTGCTAATGCCTTGATCTTGGACCTCCTAGCCTTCAAAATCACGAGAAGCACGTGTCTGTTTCTTCTATTCAGTCTATGGTATTTTTGCTCTAATATCCTAACCTCAGCCAAACACCCAGCTCAAATGTGTGTCCTCTATACATGGAAGCTTTGCACGTGGCTCTTTTCCTTTTATTCCCAGTCTTTCCTCATGCCTTGTTTTCATGATGCAATTGAATGGAATTAAACTTGAACAGCTCCAAATTATATAATTAATTACATTCAACTTCAATTACAATCACTAATTGATCCAACCCTGCTAGCACAACACTTTCATTATTTGGCACACAATTATTGAGCGCCTACTTTGTGTTAGGAATAAAGTAGGAATTGGTCAATTTCTCATGGGTAGGGAGAGTGGGGAGAGGTGGGGTTGTCGAGAAAAGCCATTTAGGGACAACTGGCTGTAGTCAAGGATTTGGTGGGGAAGGAGGGAGCTGGGAAGATCCTGCTGGACTTAGAGGTCACCTCTGAATGTTTGTACACTAAAAACCTCAAGTGGACCATGCTCTGGGATTGGGCAGGCTGGTCTTGGCAGCAGTTCTTGTTTGATATTATCCAGGTCTTTCTGGTCTTCACTTTCACTGACTCAAATAATTAGCGAAAATATTAATAGACACAAGCTGGGTGTGACAGCTGTACCTGTAGCCCCAACTATGCAGGGCATTTGAGGCAAGAAGGCCACTTGAGGTTGGAGTAAAATGGCGAGATGCTATCCCAATATTTAAAAAAAACAACTACCTGTTGGCAGTGGTGGTGCACGCCTTTAATTCTAGCGCTAAGGAGGTAGAGGCAGATAGATCTCTGAGTTCGAGGCCAGATTGGTCTACAGAGCAAGTTCCAAGACAGCCAGGACTGTACAAAAAACCCTGTCTCAAAAAAAAAAAAAACCCAAAACAAACCAAAAAACCAAAACAAACCCCCCTCCACAAAAATTAATATATACAATGAACATTTACTACCCCAGGTGCCCTGGGTCTCTTCTCTAGTCTTCCTTCTCCTAAACTTCTCTCATCTCTTCCCACTACCACACTGCACCCTCTGCCTTTGTTCCCCAAACCTGAACATGGATCCCTGTTTCACCTAAGAGTCTTTTTCAACCACCACCTTCTCACTGTTGTTGGTGTCACTGGCCTGTCGGAAGCATTTGGAGGCATCAGGTGGTAGGTGAGGTTGTCAGCTCCAGAGTGAAATTACCGAGTACTGAATCTTGATGTGTTTGGCTTGACAACAAAATACCAAGAATGGAATGGCTGAAATGACATAGACACTTATTTCTCAGAGTTCTGGAGCCTGAGAAGCCCAAGATCAGGTGAGGGCTCATTCGCTGGTAGATTCTGATTCTCATCCATGAGTTCTGCTTCCTTGTTCCCCCATGTTAGGAGTCAGGTGCTCTTTTCTCTATCCCTTCTCCATTCCTCTCCTTCTTTCCCATGCTAGTCTGGAAGCCAGTACTGCTGGGATTCCAGATATGTGTCATAACTTGCTCTGAGGTCTCCTCTATAAGGACATGATGTGTGTGTGTGTGTGTGTCATTATAACTTGCTCTGAGGTCTCCTCTAAAAGGACATGATGTGTGTCATTGTAACTTGCTCTGAGGTCTCCTCTATAAGGACATGAATCTCAGTCATGAGGGTGGAGCAGCCTCCATTTTTTAGGTAGCCATATTGGGAGTTAGGACTTTAACATTAATTTTTTTGGGGAGGGGGTGTGATGGGGGCACAAACATTCAAACCATATTCCTGAGCTTTGCTCACATTGCTTGGCAAGGAGATTGCCCTGTCATGGCTTCCCAGGTTGGGACAGTTACTGCCTGATTGTTCTGGGGAATCACTTCCCTGTCCTATGTTCTCATCTGAGGGCAGGGAATGTCTTATTTCTTCTAGTAGAACTTGTACTAAGTAGCTCACTGAAGTGTGAGTACTCCTAGGCATTCAAAAATGTGAGGAGGATTGGTGGTAAGAAAGATGATATATTCCAGAAGCAGTTGGGTTTTTGTTGAGTGACTTATTTGTGGTCTTATGTCCACCCTTGAAGAGCTGGCTCCATGAAGGAAGGAGACCCAGGTAAAAACAAAGATGAGATGTGGGGCTAAAAATGCAGACTTGTGCTATTACTGTACTGTCAGCATGTTCCATGGTTCAAGCCGTACCATTCCTGTTACAGAGCACACCCAGTGGAGGTCTGTCCACTTTCCAGGGATGGTAGTAGCATGGTCTGCTTGGGAGTCAGAGGGCTCCCTGGGAACAAGCTCACTCAAACAATGGAGAGCACTTAATTCTGCAAGTTCTACCCCGGCCTCACCATCTGCCTCTGCCTTCCTCCATGTCCTTTGTCCTCCGCTCTCAACAAAACCTAAGAAGGTAGCTCCTAGGCATTCAAAAATGTGAGGAGGATTGGTGGCTGGGGAAAGAGGAAGAACATCTGTCAACTGTGTTATCACTACTGTTGGGTCTCTCAAAGCTCCTCAACAGACTGAGAACCCCATGAGCTCTGGCCCTTCCACGGGTGTCTCCCTTCCTGCTCAGGCACCACAGCATAAACATCACTGCATTTTTACCGAAGCATTTCTTTTCAATGTCCTCTTCCTGGGTTCCACTACCTCACAGAGACGTAGAGGTCCTCCAGAGAGGCCCTTGGATCTCCACACAAGCCTGTTGAGCTGGGAGATTTCATCATCACCTTTTCTGCCAGCTCATTTCTTGGATGGCAGTTTACCCAGAGAGTTTCCTTGGAGAGGGGTCTTGCTGTTGATGTTTCCAGCTGTGAATGCATCCACTGCTGAAGTCTGGTCCTCCATCACTTGGAGTTACCCTTTACTTATCCCAGAGAATTCCCATGATGAACCTCTTACACCATGCATGGGGGTGGCAGTTCTCTTTTCTCTCCATTCAATGTTTTCAGGTAAATCATGGCTTTTGTGCATAGCAATCCCAGGATCTACCATGCCTGAGTCATTCTGGGTATGTTGAGGCTCTGAGATCCCAAACTCATCCGGACTGTGTGACCATTTGTTATCCAAGGGCCTGTTCTAGAGTCAGAAGTCTATACAGGTCTATCATCTGTCTATCATATCTTCCTATTACCTGTCAGTCATATCCCTATCTCTATCATCTATTTACATTCAGTTCAAACTGGAATGAGGCGTGGTAGAAGAGGTAGGTAGAAGGGAATGTTACTCTTATGTTTCTTTCCTTGACTTTTTGCTTATATTATGTAAACATTCCATTCTCTTAAGAAAAAGACCCAGGCACCTAGCATTTTGATCCCAAATGCCAATGACTGCTCCCCACCATTCTACCTTGACTTCCGCATCTCATAGTCTCATCATCCCTTTCCTGAGGCGAATGTGATGGAAAGTCTGGTTTGGTTGCTGGGCTGGGGAAGAGGCAACTGGGAAGAAAATGGTGAGGGTGGATGAACTGCATCATAGGATAATGCAAAGCTCTTAGTCTGACATAAGTGGATAAAGTCTCCCATTTGCTATGATGCTACAGTGAAGTATTTCAGATGGTTTTGGCTTGTGGGAGTTTCAGCTGCCAACTGCCGTCTCCCACTCCCTTCTCACCCCCCTTCTCCACTAGAAGCCATGTTCTGCTTGGGTCTTACTCTTTCGGGCTTGTTTTGGACAGATCTGAGCTCTCTGGATAGCTGTCTTTTTTTTTTTTTTTGTATCTCCCAGTCTTCCTAGACCTGCTGGCATTCCCAGTGACACCCGTGGGCTAAGGATGCACGTGTGAGGAGGCTCATTGCGATTTTTACCTTTTGTTTTACTTTTGAGTTATTTTGAAAATTTGGTATCATCCACCTTCAGGTGACACTGAAGATGTGGACTATGTGAAGCCGCCATCGTGTTGGAAAATGGAAGGGAGAGCTGCAGGGGTGGAAAAGGTAATAAACAAGAAGGGGTTATTCAATATCCCACCAAACAAAAGAGAGCCCCAATCAGAGAGCATGTAACTCCCACCTCCACCTGAGCTTTGCTGTATGCACTGGCAGACAAAAGGCTCCATTGAACTAGGAATCTGTTGAATGGTACCAAGATTCCCCAAATGAACAGGGGATAGTGAATAAACTCACACAATTAAATTAACTAATTAATCATCAAAATTAGCCAACTCCACCCAGCGTGCCTCAACAGATAAAAATGACTCCCCAAATAAAGCACCACGAGGCAGAGGAAATCTGTAAGATCCTTCTCCACACTGAATGAAACAGGCTCAGTCCAGCATGGGGGAATAAAACTCCCCACCAGATGTACAAATAAAAATTCAAAAGCTAGGAACAAAACCTGGCAGAACTTGGACCTGTCTGTAGAGCCCTGATTTGGGGGACCATGTCAACATTTCATACAGCCCCAAATAATTCAAGCCAGCTGGAGTGTGGAGGAAGTCAAGGTGGGATACAGACAGCAACAAATGAATCTTATTCTACAACCAAATAATGCAACCACACTGAAGGGTGGTGGACAGAGGGGGGAAGGGTTAGAAACAATTGGATGATGTATCTTAAAGCCACAGATAAAGAACTATACATAAACATTGTGCTCTATTCAGTAACTTAATTTTACATAGAGAGTTTGGATTAGCAATGCTGAGATCATTATGATTGAATAAGTAAACACTCTGTGCTGTGGATAAAGAGAGGTTTCTCCTTGTCAGAGAAGGATGTTACAAATGAGGCAAGGTGGATATTAAAAATGAACCCTGTAATTGATTAGAGGTGTCAGTGTAATTAACAGTTAATACTTAAGTAGATAGGTAGGTTAATCTATGCATATGCATTTATGCACATAGAATTTTTAATCATGTTAAGGAGGCCTAGAAGCAACAAAACTTCAGTCTATAATCTTAGCTCTTCGAAGGGTGAGGCAGGAGAATAGTGATTTCAGGCTGTCATAAATAATTGATTGAACAAATAAATGAGAAAAGCTTCTGATAGAATTTTAATTGTTATGTACTCTAGGTTTGTGTCATTTTAAAATTTAATGTTGAGACCTAACATTTATGGGATGGTGTTTAGAGATGGGGCCTTTGGGAGGTGATCAAATTTATATGAAGTCACGAGGGTAGAGCCCAATGTCGGAATTCCTGCCTGTATAAGAGAGACTAAGGATGCTTTTCTCTTCTCTGCCACGTGAGGATACAATAAGGAAACTGTTGTCTGCATACCAGGAAAGTCCCCACCATACTCAAGATCTGTCTGTGCCTTGATCTTGGGCTTTTGAGCCACAAGAACTGTGAGAAATGAATGGCTTCTTTAACCATCCAGTCCATGATATTCTACTATAGTGGCCAGAAGCAACTTGGACATGGATGTAGAAGGAATGATGGAAATAAAAAAAAAAAATCACCATTTTGCAATGGACAATGGATGCATAACAACATGGATAATCTTACAAACAATGTGAATTTAGAGAAGATGGAAGAATACCAGTGTATGGAGACATTAGTCAAAACAGCAGGTACCTTGGGAAGGAAAGAAGGGGACAGTTGATTGGGCAGGAGTGCAAGGGAAGCTTCTGGAGCACACATAATATTCTATGTCTTTATTCAGGTGTAGTTCCATAAATTTGTAAAAATTATGCATTTTAAAAAAGAAAAATCACCATTTGGCAAATAGTAGCAATTGTTGAAGGCACAGATCATCAATGGGTGTTAATATCAGGGAAAAACTAGATGTTTGAATATTTTCAAGGTATCTTATAAAACATTATTAAAAAAATTTAAAAAGCTATGTTAGCACAGAAACTTATCGTGTTACCCTAGCGGTTTAGGTTAACATCACCATGTCACCAGTAATGAGACATATGTACACAATGTTCCTTTTGATAGGTATGTTCATAGAAAGACATAACATTGATTTTGAGATGTTATTACCCAAAATGCACAATATAAATTTAGTCATGAGGAAACACAATGGGCTCAAATTAAGCAATTCTAGTAGTATTCCAGATACAACTAGATGAATAATATTCTTTAAAGTGTTCAAGCCAGGAAATACTTGACCATCAAAGAAAGACATAATGGGGGTTGGAGATTTAGCTCAGTGGTAGAGTGCTTGCCTAGCAAGCTCAAGGCCCTGGGTTTGATCCTCAGCTCCAAAAAAAAAAAAAAAAAAAAAAAAAAAAGACATAATGTATCACACATTGGAAGTTAAGCATACTATGGGATCCTGGATTGGACCATTGACTAGAAAAAATATGGGCAATCAGATGTGCAAATTGCAGCATAGAAATAGAAATATGGAAAACGAAGGCACTGGAATTTCTGCAAAGGTTCATGAATGTTCAATAACTGAATCCAAATGTATGAAAATGGATGAAATGCCAAATAAAGAATTAAAAAGTAATCCTAAATTATCAATGACTTCAAAGATAACTCAACAAACAAGTGAATTTAAAAAGTCAACTCAAGACTTGGACAAGAAGTTTAACAATGTGGATGAGAAATTCAGCAAAAATAGAGAGTCTGAAAAAAATATTGGAAATAAAAAGCTCAATAAATAACATTTAAAAAGTGGAAAGAGAACCATTACTAATAGACTACACCAATTGTGAGGAATATTTACAGTCAGAAGTAAAAGAAAAAATCAAATATGACTACACATTTGAGATCTCTTAGATGTGATTAAAAGACAAAACTAGTGAAACTGATGTACAAGAGGAAACAAACTAAAGACACAGGAAAACTCTATTGAATAAAATCTATAGCAGAGAATCCTTCAAGTGCAGGGTAGGATAGGGACACCTAACTGCAGGAGACATTCCAAACCTCAAGTAAATGTGACTATAAAAAGTAAATAGTAAAAAGCCCCTCCCCATCTCATAGATAAAATGCTAAGAGTACACACCAAAGACATCATCTTGGAAGCTGCAAGAGTAAAGTGTCAGGTTACCTAAGAGGCAACCCTATGAGAGTACCTGCAGACCTCACAATAGAAACCCCAGCAGCTAGGACAACACGGATGAACATGGCTGAAGCTCTGAAACAAATGCCACGCAAAGTGACTTTTCAACAGGGCGATCCTTTAAGCACTGAAGGTGAGCTGCTGACCTTCCATGGTAAGCGTATGTGAAGCATGGCCATTAAGTTAGTGCTGGGGAAGACTAGCACTGTCCAGCCTCTAAGGCAGCACTCAGGGCTCAAAGGGAAATCCAGTGTGGCGAAGCTTCGACTTTTCTATCTGAGGGGTTAAGGATAAATGAAAAACCTCATGCACTCTCTTGATGGTTTCTTTTCTTTATTCTCTCCAGTTGTTCCCATCATGCTGTTCTCTCATGTTGTCCTATCCTCATGCTCCTTGTTCCCTTTCCCTCCTCCACTTAAATCCTCTAACAGCATCTCTCAGGCAATACGAAAGTCATAAAAAAAGTACATTCCATTTCTCTGGTTATCCAAGAACACCCACAGCCCTCATTTGGGACTACAGAGTCAAATTATTTTCTGTAGCCTTGACTAGTCAGAATTTATTTTCACAAATTGAGGTCAAGAATGGGGGCAAGGACTTAATCATTTGCCAGCTAGCAAGAATTAGGCTGTTTTTGTATTTACAACCTAGCCAGACAGCACAGCTCCTGTGTCCTTGTGAACTAAAGATTGGGAATGTTTATCTTAAAAACCACTAATCTTAAAAACCACTAGCAAGGCATCTGGTCTAAGCTAAAGTTATTTTGAAGCTTTGTATCAGTTAGTGGTGCTCAGCCATAAAATTAAAGGTATTTCAGCTATTCTGGCTCCAAGTTTATCATTAATTTGAGCTGTGATCAGAAGCAGCTTCTTAGTGGAACTCAATAGGCCCTGACTGTGTGAAAATTATAGAGCATCTTCCTGACAGTCCACAGATATAAGTGCCCAGTAGATTGGGACATTTCAATGAGATAAACACATACCTTACAGGCAGTAGGGAATTTCCCCATACCCAATCCAACCACTGTCAGCTATCAGAGAAGGATGGCAACAGCAAGCAAGCAAAGCCACAGCAGAAGCAGAGGGCATTCTGGAGTCTGTGTTCTCTCAAGCCTTGCTTAGAGGAGACATACCTGTCAGAGAGTTTTTCTTCTGGTGGGCTGACAGCTGAACTCCAAATGCCACCTGCTCTTCCTCTGGCACAGCCGTGACCACCGGCAGAAGACACTTAAAAGAATGGTACACACAGAAAAGGGGGAAGATAGACAGAAGCACAAGTGTTTGGAAATAGTGAGAATTAATCTCACTAGGATAAACAAATGAGAACTAGGAAAGGAACAGGTGTTACTGACTCCGTAAACCAGCAAAGCCTCTGAGATAGAGAGGGGAGAAATTAGTATGTGTGACATTCAATGATAACACCAATTGTAAATGGGCACAACTCTCCAATTAAAAGATGTGGATTGACTGAACAGATGTTTTAAAGATAAGATGGTTTGCTATCTTGAAAAAAAAAACAAAAAAACAAAAACAACTCACCTGTGAGGCAAAGGTACAAGCCAAAAATGAACAGATGGAATATGATATTCCAAGAAAATAGAATCTGCAAGCAAGCAGGAATAGCTATACTCATATATGACAAAGGGGACATCAAGTCAAAATGACAAGGAATTAATAGGGCTAGTGCATATTAGTAAAATAAATCTGTCAAGAAGATATAATAATCATAAATATATACTGTTATTTATTTTTGCTCTTTTTTGGGGGCCTGCCACCCAGCTCCCAAATAAATCACACTTGGAGGCTTAGTCTTAATTATGAATTCCCAGCCTTAGTTTGGCTTAGTTTCTAGCCATCTTTTCTTAACTTTAAATAACCCATCTACCGTTTGCCTCTGGACTTTTCCTTCTCTCTTACTTCTTTTAATCTTACTCTTACTCCATGGCTTGCTGTGTAGCTGGGTGGCTGGCCCCTGGAGTCCTCGTCCTTCTCTGGCTACTTCTCTTCCTCCAAGATTCCTCCTTCTATTTATACTCTTTGCCTGCCAGCCCCGCCTATTTCTCTCTCCTGCCTCAATATTGGTCATCCTGTCCTTTATTAGACAATCAGGTGTTTTAGACAGGCAAAGGAACACAGCTTCACAGAGTTAAACAAACGCAACATAAACAAAAATAACACCTTAAAATAATATTCTACAATGATATATATACTCAACATTGGTGACACTCATAAAACAAACACTAGATATAAAGGGACAGTTAGGTCCAGATACAGTAATCGTTACTTACTTTAGTGCTCACTACTGACCCATTCTCTTAGACCAGATGTCAATGAAACCCAGAGGATAAATAGAAAATATTATGAAAACTTACATTCTAATTAACTGGGAATTAGAATGGATAAAGCCCCAAGTCAGATATGTTCACTGATGAATTCTACCAAGTCCTTATTTATTTTTATCTATCTATCTATCTATCTATCTATCTATCTATCTATCTATCTATCTATCTATCTATCTGAGACAGTGTTTCTCTGTGTAGCTCTGGCTGTCCTGGAACTCTCTGTAGACCAGGCTGACCTCAAAATTAGAGACCCACCTGCCTCTGCCTCCTTAGTGCTGGGATTAAAAGTGTGTGCTACTACCACCCAGCTCTCTAACAAGTCTTTAAAGAGCTAGTACCAATGCTCCTCAGAATATGCCGTAAAATAGAAAGAGAAGGGGAGCTTCCAAATTCATTCTACAGAGCCAGTACTTCCTCAGTACCAAAGCCAGATAAGTATACCACAAAAAGAGAAACTATAGAACAATTTCATTGATGAATACAGATACAAAATTCTTTAGTAAAGTATTTGGAAAACCAAATTTAACAACACATTTAAAAGATTACAGGCCATGTTCAAACTGTTTTCATTACAGGGATGTAAAGATAGTTTAGAATATGTGAATCAATAAATGTAAAGTAGCATATAAATATAATTAGGGGCAAAATCCACATGATTTCTAAATAGAAGAAGCCTTTGGAAAAAAAATCCAGCATCCCTCCATGGTGAAAACACAGCAAACCTAGGGATAGAAGGCCCATCCATACCTTAACAAACGGTATGTAAGATAAACCAATAATCAATACTGTACTGAATGGGGGTGGGGTGGGGAATTGCTTTCTGTATGGTCTGGAGAATGATTCGTGATAGCTTCATGTTTGATTTTGAATGAATGATTTTACTAATCATGTAGCAAGCTGTAGCGGACAGACATCAAAACATCAAAGTTGGTACTCACCACATCTAACAGAGATGACAGAAGTGGCTGCAGTGAGAGAGGGCAAATAAAGCCAACACTGTCCAATGTTAGTGCTCAGAACCTCCAGGAGAAGTCAGCTAGGGAAGCTGAGTTGAGGCAGTTGGCTGTAATGCCCAACCGAGAGTTTTCTCCATATGAATGAACTCCTGGCATCTGGTTCCCACTGCGTGCATTGTTATACCATGGGAAAAACAATAGTAACTTCTGTTGAAAATGGTTTACCTTTCAGCTATTTTCAAGGACACCATGTTTTTATTCTTGGGCTGTTTAATGATCCCCACATTCTCTCCTGTTCCTGTCACAGGGCTAGAGGGATAGCTTCCCCTGGGTTTGGGGGACACGTGAATAAACATGCTTGGGCCTAAAGTAATAAAGGGAGAGCAAACCTGCCTCTAGAACCAGCTTTAAACACCATCTGGCAATTTACCAATGTGCTGTTGAAAGGAACAGGTAGACGCCGTAACAGACTTCTCAGTTTTCTCTCAGAGATCAGGCCTCAATTTCAGTTTCCTGAGACTTGAGTAAGCAGTTTCTGGGAGGGCCATGAACAAAAGACATAGTCCTTGCAGTAGCTCCCCTTCTGCACATACTCTGACTGCTCAAGGTTCAGCCAGTTGTTTACTGTCTGGGAACCCCCACCAACTTAGAGCTACACATATGAGTCAATGACAGAGCCTGGGCCACTGAGTTAGCCCCCCACAGTCAGTACATGCTAGGCTAGCCAGCCTCTATGGCAGCTCAAGAACAAAGCCTGAGACTTGTGCAGGCCTGTCCCAAAATGGTAACTATAACCCCCAACTAACCCTAGCCAATTAAAAGTTACTAACATGATTTCCATTTGCATAAACCAATCCTGAGTCTGTTCCTATGTGGTCTGTAGATCCCAAGTCCCCCTTGCTTTAGAAACCCTGCCCCATTGCTCCTCGGGGTCTCTCCTGCTCTGCTGCTGCATCAGATGGACAGAGAATCCCCAGTTAACTCATAGTAAAAAGACTCTTTGCTTTTGCATCGGATTTGATCTCTTGGTCTTTGGGGGGTTCTGGATACAACACTGTGTGTTATGAACTGAAAGCATGTCTCTAAATGAGACATGGACTTCAGCTTTCTCTACTCTACTTGATATAATGCCAGAGAAAAAAGGTAAGAGAAAGAAAGAAAAGAAGTGCACGTAGGAAGTGGAGAAGTCAAATCGTATCTATTTGTAGATCACATGATCTTCAAAGACACCAAGTCTTCACAAAAAACCTCTTAGATCTGATATGTGATGCTTCCTGTAAGGCAATAGACCATAAACTAAGTAAACAGAAACTAGTTGCCTTTTTTACATACCAATAATGATCATCCTGAGCAAGAGACCTAGAAAATAATCCCATTCATAGTAGACCCAAACACAAAACCTGGAAATAAACCCGATCAAGGAGGTAAAAGAGCTCTTATGATTAAAACTGCAAGACCGTGAAGAAAGAACTTGAATATAGGAAAAGATGGAGAGACCTCAGATAGTCATGGATTGGCAGAATAAGTACAACGAAAATGGCCATATTATCAAAAGCAATCCCCAAGTTCACTGCAGTCCCCATCAAAAGTCCAATGACTCTCTTCACAGAACCACAAAACAATCCAAAAATTCATATAGAACTACCAAGGACCCCAAATAACCAAAGCAGTCCCGAGAAAAAAGGTAATGGTGGTGAAGTCACAATACCAGGTTTTATATTCTACTATAAAGACATAGTAACAAAAATACACAGTACTGGCACAATAAACAAACACAGAGGCCAATGGTAAAGAATAGAACACACAGAATTAAATCTATAAAGCTGTAACCACTGATTCTTGACAAAAACATGTATTGGAGAAAAAAAAAAACCTCTTTAACAAGTTGTGCTGGGAAAATGGGATATCCATATATGGGAGATGAAAAATAAGACTTTTATTTCTCAACCTACACAGAAATAAATTCAATGGGATCAAATGGAGACCTAAAACTTAAGAAAAACTTTTATTTTTTTTTTTTTAGTGGCTAACTTTTAAAAAATTAAAATATAACGTAACCCCTGCCACTGTCTCCCACACTTCCCATGTTTCCTCTCCCCATGCCTTCTCAAATTCATGACTCCCTTTTCTTTATATATCTATATATTTTATAATTTTATATATTTTTTGTTTTGTTTTGTTTTTTTGTTTTTTGAGATAGGGTTTCTCTGTGTAGCTTTGCGCCTTTCCTGGAACTCACTTGGTAGCCCAGGCTGGCCTCAAACTCACAGAGATCCACCTGCCTCTGCCTCCTGAGTGCTGGGATTAAAGGCGTGTGCCACCACTAATATTTTATACTATACATGGTGTACTATACATATTTAAAATATATTTAAATATATAGTAATATGTGCTTACATATTTACAAATATATAAATAAAACTGCTGAGTCTGTTTAGTGTTACTCATAGTATCTGTTTTTAGGTCTGACCACTTGGTATTGGATAGCCAATTAACCAGTCTTCATCCCTGGAGAAGACTAACTCTCCCTCTCTCAGCTGTTATTAGCTGCCTGTAGCTCTTCACCTAAGAGTGTTGGTTCCCCTGAGGTTTCCCTGATCTGTGCTGGGATGTCAACTTCTGTTTGAATTGTTCAGCTCTTGTTTAGTTGGCCATACTGTTGAGATTTCATGAGTACAGCTTCCCTTTCCTATCTAGAAGAAACCATCTTACACTTGACTTCCTGGCTCTTAAAATCTTCTTGTCCCTCTTCTCCAATATTCCCTGAGCCTTGGGTGCAGGAGTTGTGCTGTAGATGTATTGACTGGGGCTGGGAACCCCACTGATAGTGCCCTGAATTTTGACCAGTTGTGCCTCTCTCTATGTTGTAAAAAGAAGCTTCTTTGATGAGGGGCTGAGAGCTATACTTTCTGTGGGCATAATGATAAACATTCAGAATGCAGATAGGAATTAGAGTTTTTGGAAAAGAGGCACTAGGAGGTTCTTCTTTAAGATCCATGACCTTACTAATCCTGGGTGGTTGGCTAGGTTTCCAGTACCAGACATGATTTCCCCCCTATTAAGTGGGCCTTAATTCCAATTAGCTGTTGGTTATCACCAATACTTAAGTGCCACTATTGTATCTTTAGGGATGTTTGGCCATGCTGATCATTGTTGTGGTTCATAGGCATTACAGCTGGGTAGGACTATTGCTTGCTTGCTTTCTTTGGCACATGCCACTGCAGCCCACAAGAACTAGCTTGAGCCAGCCTGCTGTATATATTTCATGTTCCTTGCATCTATCACCTGTATGGCTTTTCCCCCACTAAATGTAACATGAAGGTTGTTAAGATGAAAGCAAAAATGGGAACATGTTTGAGTCCCTTGGCTGTGTATCCATTCCTCAGATTTTTATTTTTTAGCCCAATTCATTACCCCTTTCCTGAAACCAAGGGCATGCCTCCCCAACACCGTCCAAGAACCAATGAAGCTGTGATGCCTCCAGCTCACTTCTGAGGTTTCCCCAAACCTTCCCCAAAGCACCAACATCTAATTACTTCTTAGACCTGTACACCCCTTTGTTTGTTCTTTTACCTTCTTTCTTTATGTTTGTTTCTACCTTTTTCACTATTTCTTAAAAAACCCAGATGAACATGCATCTCTTGAGAACATTCCCTCATCTGACCAACTAGAGTTCTTCATAGCCAGTGTCCATCTTCCTGTCCCTGTTCAGGTGCCACTTTTCCATGCCCTTGCATGGCTTCAGGGACTTGACCTGATTGGGCTGGGGAGAGAATGAAGGAAGACAAGACAAACAGACGGACATACACTGGGATTGAGTGGTCTGGGCTCTTTGGTGCAGAAACCACAGCACCCAGAAGTTCAATGTGTTTCCTTTGTACAGTTGAACAGAGAGGCTGGGTTATTACAAACAGCTGAACCAGGAGGTGGGCTTATTTATTACATTCAGATAAACAAGGAGGCAGATTATGGTATATAGCTGGATCAAGAAGGCACGTTTACATAACGCTGGTAGGAACAGTCTTTATAGGGGAGTAGTCTTTAGGTTTGTAAATATCTGGGATAAGAAAGCTATGGTGGACATTTTATGCACATATAGTCAACATTTGCAGCGGGAAGGCTTTGCCATTTCCCTGAGCCTAGCCTGGAGAAGGTGCTGCTATTTTCCTTGAGTCTAGCCTGGGGAAGGCTTTGCCATTTTCCCATAGGTCAGAGGCTTTGGGGTTCTTGACATGGCCTTTCTCCACCCTTCACTTGTGAAATATTTATTTGGGTTCACAGTCTAGGGGGTCAGTCCATCATGGCAAGAAGGATTGCGAGGAAACTGCTCACATTACATCCATAGATAGGAAGAGGTGAATGGTGGTTTGATGGCTATTGGTTGTCAAGTTGACTACATCTGGCATTAACTAAAACCCAAGCGACTGGGTACAAATGTAAGGGATTCTTCCTGACTGACTTATTTGAATTGGGAATGCCTTCCCTAAATTTCAGATCCTTTGAGTTGGGAAGATCCACCTTAAATCTAGGCTACACCTGGTGGCAGCCTCTACAAAGAACATGGAAGAATGAAGTGTTTGTTCTTAGCCTGCTTACCCCCGCTCTTGTTTCACTGACGTTAGAGGCTACTTCTTTGGGATTCCGGGATTCTGATGTGTATTGGAGACGAACTGAGACATCCAGCCTCATGGACTGAACAACTTCTGGATTCTTGGGCTTTCCACTGGGAGACAACCATCATTGGCTAGCTGGACCACAGCCTGTAAGCCACTCTAGTTTATTCCCTTTCTATCTATGTAGATCCATTCTCAGCTCTGTTCTCTAGAGAACCGTGACTCATACAGATAACACTCCTTTTACCTTTTTATTCAGTCTGGGACCACAGCCCCAGAAATGGTGTTACCCAAACTTGGGGTGGGCTGTCTCTCCAGTTAAACCTCTCTGGAGGTGTGTGTATTCTAGGTGATTCCAAAGCCAGTCAAGTTGACAATGAAGATCCATCATAATACCAGTATGTAAGAGGTCCTGGACTCAGTCCCCAGTACTGGAGGAAAAAAAAAAAGATGGGATACAGCTGCTATGCATTGCAAAGAAGGAAACTGGGGCACAGAGCTGGGTACTTCTCTAGGATTGTCTGGAAGTAGGCCCCTGTGCCATCCAATTTCAGGGCCTGCTGTCTTGCCTGCTATGTTTTCCATAGCAATGAGAAAGCACCGTGCCCCAGACTGATGGCTGCTCACAGTTTAAAATGATGGCGAGTCTCATGAGCTCCCAATTCTCCTCTTTGACTCCTTTGGTTTCCTTGTTCACTTTCCTCTGCTCTAACTTAAAGGCTTGGTAACTGACGGGTTGGCGGTGGCACACGTCTTTAATCCCAGCACTTGGGAGGCAGAACCAGGCTTTGTAACTACAGGCCACAGTACCAGCTCTCCTCCCCAACACCATGTTTCTAAGATGAGCAAATGGCAGGAACATTAGGGAGGAAGGCTCTGTGCAGCCTGCAATTGCTGACCATGTCCTAGACATCTCCATCTGGCAATGGCAGTCACAAGGTCAGCTACCCATATTGCTCTGACCTGGAGCACTTGAGTTCACCTGGCTCTTTCCTTGGCACCCAATTCTTTTGTTTTATTCTTCTCTCATACAATACATCCTGACCACAGTTTCCTCTTCTTCCATTCATCCCAGTACCCCTTACCTTCCCTCACTCCCACATCCATTCCTCCTCCATTTCCTTTCAGAAAAAAAAGCAGGCACCCCAGGGATTTCAACCAAACAGAGCATAAAAAATTACAAGACTAGCATATGCATAAACAGGCATAAATATATCAGGGCTGAGCAAGGCAACCAAGTAGGAAGAAAAGTTTCCCAAGAGCAGGCAGAACATCAGACACACCTACTTCCACTATTAGGGCTCCCACAAAAACACCAAGCCTAACAACTATAACATATTTGCAGAGGACCTAGTGCAGACCCGTTCAGGCTCCATGATTGCTGGTTCAGTTTCTGTGAGTCCCTGTAAGCCCTGCTTAGTTGATCTGTTCTCCTGGTGTCTGACCCCTCTGCTTCTATAATTCTTCCCCCTCTTCCATGGACTTCCCTGAGCTCCAAGGGGAGGGACCTGATGGAGATCTCCAACTTCGGTTCTCTCTCCACGTAATGGCTGGCTGTGGGTCTCTGTATCTGCTCCCATCAGCTGCTGGAGGAAGCCCCTATGATGATGATTGGGATGGGCCCTGGTGCATATTTCTAATGGTCACTTGGAGAAACACTGTCCCCGGATCTCTCTCATTCATCCAGAAACTTCTGAGCCTCAGAAGTCAATTGTCAGTAGGATAGGGCTCCCCAATCCTTCCTTTCCTTTGCTTGCCACTGTCCCCCTAAGACAAGGCTCTGCTCTGACTGTCTCCTAAACAGCCATTGCTTTATCCCTGTGGTTTTTCTGCTTTGCACTATGCTTGCAACCACCAACAGCCCCCCAAATCACAGCCAGCTTGCAACTCTAGTCAGCAGTGCCAGGCTGAATAATCTTTAGGTCCAGTTGCCCAGGGAATCTATATGTTATGTTGGCATATTAAATGCATAGAAGTTTTTTTTCTTCCAAGAGAAGTCCAGGTTCTCCTCACTACCTCCAAATTCACAACTCTGTTCTTTATGTCTGTTATCTTTGTTCATAGAAACAGCACAGGGTGTGGTGAAGCTACCTTGCTTAAGGGTGAGACATACAACTCAGGCTTTGCCCATCACAGCATCCCATCATTACCATAGTGATTGGGTAAGAAATGGTTGATTGAGCTGATTTGGACCAATCAGAGTCCTCTCTAAGACTCTACCCCCATTATCAGGGAAAAGAATATCCTCTGGGCCTAAGTATACCTTAGCTTGCTAACAGCTCTTCCTATCTACAAGGAAAGCTTTTGTGAAGGCCATGATGCTAGGGATGGAGGTGACATCCATTGAGCTCCTGGTTCTGTAGTGTCTCAAACCTACCTACTTGTGGCAGCATTCTGGCATCATAAGACAACAGAATTCTTCTTTCTCCTTTATAAAATAAAATTGTGATCTTAAAAAAGAATTCTTTAAAAGAAGTGTGTGTATATGAGTGAGTGTGAACCACATGTATGTGGAAACCAGAATAGGGCATTGGATTCCTTAGGATTGGAGTTCTAGGTGGTAGTGAACTCCTTACTGTTGGCTCTGGGAACTGAATCTGGGTCCTTTGTAAGAGCAATTAGAGTTCTTCACTGTTGAGACGTCTCTGCAGACCCTAAAGTGGAATTCTGTATAAGAATCAATGTTGTGGAAACATTTATCATATGTCAGACACTGGGCTATGGATTCTATCACTGCCTGGGGGACAGCCTCCAGGCAGCTCAGGGCTTGAAAGGAACCCACAGTGTAGGCAGTGTAAGCTAAGACTTTTCTATATGAGCAGATGGGTGAAAAAGACACTCACGCACTCTCTTAATGGTTTCCTTTTTTATTCTTCATTCTCTTCCTTTCCTCTACAGCTTATATACCTCAACAAATTCTTTCAGGTAATACAGGAGTCACAAAGAGGTTACATTCCATTTTTAAGTGAATGATTTTAGGTAAAAACATGTTTTAAAAAAATCTCTCTTACATGATTAAAAACAGAGTCATCCTGACAACCCACATACAATGTATCTAAGTAACTTGTCACAGATGAATAGATCATGATCAAGGAAGGAGCATATTTTCTCAGCCAACCCTTTTGTTAACAGGCTGCAAATTGCAGTTACAAAGAAAGAATCAATCACTTTATTATCTATCTTGAGGGGTTAATCTTACAAGGAATTTTAAAGGAGTCACAAACCTAAACTTTTAAACATAAAAAACAGTCAGTCAGCTGAATTTTAAATCTTCAGGGTGTATACCCATATCAGAAAACTGAGGTCAGGAATGGGTGCAAGGAATTAACAATTAGGCTGTTTTGTATTTGTGATCCTATTGTAATGAATCAGACAGCTCAGCTATGTGTGCTCCTGAACTTTAGATTGTTTTTCTGGGGTTATTTATCTTAAAAACCATTAGCAAGGTGTCTGGTCTTACCTGAAGTTATTTGTTTCAGCTAATGGTGCACACTGAAACCTGTGACTGCACCTTTAAGCATTAAGAGAATTAGAGCCAGCCTGGCTCCTGGATACCCAATTGTTTTCCTTAATAATTAATGAACTGTGATCTAAAGCAGTCTTTTAGGTGAAACTCATAGGCCTTAGCTATAAAACTCATAGGCCTTAACTATGTAACATTTCCTTGTACTTATTTTTATTCATCAAAACTATATATGAGCTATCATTATTATTATCAATTAGACAGTACAGCTTAGGGAAGAATCATCTTTGTGACAATCCACAGATAAAAATGCCCAGTAGATTGGGATGTTTTCATGAAATAAACACACTACATTACAGGCAGTGGGGGTCTCCCTACATCACTCACACCATGCCAGATACCTGAGAAAGATTGTAGCAGCAAACATGTAAAGGCAGAGCAGGAGCAAAAAACTATACTGAGTTTGTAGTCCTGTGGCCTTGCCTAAATGAGATTTACCCATCAGAGAGTTTTCCTCCTGGTGGGCTGATACCTTGAACTTCAGTTGCTACCTGCTGCTTCTCTGATGTGACCACTGGCAGGATTTAGAATTTTTTTTCAGAGTTATTTTATGTGTATGAGTGTTTGCCTGCATGCATGTATGTGAACCACATGCAAGCCTTGTGCCCACAAAGGTCTGAAGAGGGTGTTGGATCCTTGCAACTGGAGCTATGCATAATTGTGAGCTGCCATGTAGATGCTGAAAAATGAACCTGGGTCTTCTATAAGAGCAACAAGTGCTCTTGACTGCTGAGCCATCTCTCCAGCTCATAGCTATGAACTTTAAATACATTGTTTTTTAAAAAATCATTTGTTTATAAATCTTGGACATAATTTCCTCAATTTGAAGAAATTAATGAGGAAATTTGTCATAAAATTTCCTCAAGTGTATTTGTTCAGATAAGTGAAGTAGGACAGAAATCTGTGCTTTCAGTCTGAACTTTGTAACAGATTCTGTCTTTCTATTTGTTGGTATTAGGGTTTATTTTACATTTTAATGAACTTATCCCTCATGAAACCATAAACCATGAGTTCATAATGGCAAATTCCAAGACTCAAGTTCTGTTTATCATCTACACCAGTTCCAAGGCATCTGGTACTGGACCAGACTCATCATAGATCCTGACCAGACCCTTGCTGAACCTACAACATGCCCATGACCTTCACAAAAGCTTCACAACAATTTTTTTTATGAAAGGGACACATTGGCCAGAATATGAGATTGCATCCATTGAGCTCTACCCTGTAAGCATTATTACCCAGTATCCCTTGGCGCTGACCCCCATGGGACTGCATTTATTCACTATCCATTCATTCTTTTATTAATGACATGTTCAGAAATTGGATAGTGCACAGCCTGGTTATCTGTGCATGGTGGACTGGAGTGCCCAACAGGACCGATTCCTGCTAGCCCCTGCCCTTCAGTCTTATTTGTGGAACATTGTACAGTTGACAAGGAATTTCACCTCCATTATCTCAGTTGAACTGAGAAATTCTATTTTTGTTTCCATAATGCAGCCTCTCTCCACTGTCCTTCACCCCATGGGACTCTCTGCTGCCTCCCTGGAGCCCCTTCTCAGATGACAAGCTACAGCAGTAGCAACAGTTGCCAAGGACCAAGTGGAGTTACCAGTCCCAGGCTTTCCCCTCTGGGGCAGTATTTACTTGGAATTAGCAGCAGTCCCTGCTCAGCAGGTGACTGTGCTGACTTTGAATGTGGTCCTTGTTTGTCTTTTTCAGCCCAGAGATCCTGTCAGTGTGGAGAAGCAATAATAGCATGCTATTAAGTTCTTTCTGGTAATGTAATTCAGACTCAGGCAGTAGTTTGGTCACCAAGGTCTTTGAAAAGCTTAGAATAATTTCAGTGTCATTATCTCCCGTTTTAAAGAGCCAGGCTCTAACATGTAAACCTATATCTGGCCATTCCTGTATAATGAATTCTGAAATGCATGTGTGTCCATGTGTATACACATGCACATAAGCACAAGGGTGGGAAGCCGTGTGCATAAAGCAACCCCAGCCCCAACTGACCTAGAGATCCCAGAGTTTGCACTAAATGCTTCCTTTCGGGGGTGGGGCCCCCACTATTGAGGTGCAAGAATTTTCACCCCTAGTTTTCCTTCTGCCGTATTATGAAGTCTCCATTTTTGCTTGGAGTTATAATTATTACACTTAAAAGACTAAGAATCCTGGTTATAATCACATATTCAGGATGAGCAATGTACACTCACAAAGTCTGAGTTTTGGTCACATTTTGGTCTCTATAAGTCCCTGGTCATCCACAGAACTAATTCTTTGAGAAAAATGAGAATGACTTACTTACCCCCTGTCACAGAGCACTGGTCCACTAGTTGAGTGCCTGTGTCTGTTATATGCTGGCATCTCCCAAGTGGAGTTACTGCTGTGATTGGAGACTGGAATTTCCAAGCTGAAAGCCCCCCCCCCCCCCCCCCCGCCACCCGAGAGAATATGAGTCAGCTCCCTCTTCACAGTGAAGATAGAATGGGCCTGTGAGCAGTGTCCAGGCTAAATTGCCAAGTTGCAAAGCCACCATGGGATGTCAGGGCTGTTGGCCCTCCTTCAAAGTTCTGGTAGTATTTCAGTGCCCTGGAAGGCCACTTCTTTCACTCTGGACTTACACTTCCTGTGTTTCTTCTTTAATACATAACTTATTTTTTATTTTGTGTACATTGGTGTTTTGCCTGCCTATATGTCTATGAGGATGTCCGATCCCCTGGAACTGGAGCTACAGACAGGTGTGAGTGACCTACCACGTGGGAATTGAACCTGGGTTATCTGGAAGAGGTGCTCTTAACTGCTGTGCCATCTCTCCAGCCCTATGAGCTGCTGGGGGAATGGAACCTGGATTTGGTGTAATCCTGATACAGTTCTAACCAACTCTGGAAGCCTCACACATGGTTGGGCCAGGTAACTGGGGAGTGTTCCTAGACACTGTCTGCTCCTTTGTGTGTTGGCCACAGCATCTACAGTTAATTCCCAATGTTGTGTGGCTTAATCAGCCCTCTTAAGTGAATGATGTGCTTTATAGGTTGCTTACTACTGTTTACTGTGCCTGATTGACAACACCCTCACTAGATACCCACTGGACTTTCTATCCAGTTGAGAAACTGGCTCCCCTACCCCTTTTTCTGAGATAGAATCTCATGTGGCTCAGGTTGGCCTTGAACTTCTGATGTTCCCTCCTCTACTTCCAAAATGCTGTAATTATAGACACTGATCTCATTTCTGTGATTCTGGGGATGGAACTTCAAGCTTCATGCTTACTAGGAAAGTGCTCTACTGACTGAGTTGCATTCCCAGCTCTAGACTCCCAATGGTTAGCCTTGCTGTGCAAGTTGGTATTTCTCATCTACAGTTCTTCTTCTCTTATTAACTCATATTATTCTCATTTCTACCCTCTGCTTTGTAGCTGCTGCAGAACTGGCCACTACTTATAGCTGGGAATCCACCACCCCCGTGTGTGTGTGTGTGTGTGTGTGTGTGTGTGTGTGTGTGTGTGTAGTTGGGAGTTTGAATCTAGACACTGTGTTTGAGATGACATTTAAGCCTCTGAGGGGACATGCTTGAGTTGAAGCTGGAAATGTGGGACCCTTGATATAGGAGTAGGTGAAGGCCGAGAGATTGGCCCACACCATGTAGGAATGGGTGTCAATAGGGAAAGTTTGAGGACTGAGGATTGAGGCCTGCAGCAGCTGAAAGATAAAACATTGAGGAAGTCTAATGAAACAGAGCCAAGGAACAGAGAGGCGGGACCTGGAAGTCATGTGCTGGAAGTGTCTAAGGAGAGGCCTGGGTGATTTTTGTTAAATGCTGCTGAAAAAGGGGATTGCAGCTGGCTGGTTGGAATTGGTGATGTGGAGATCTTTGGTGACCAGCACGGATCTAGGATTATGTCTAAGCCTTGTGGCTGCAGCTGTGTGACATAGCAAGCTAGTGGTATCATTCATTGAAAATCCCCCGGGGGTTTCTAGACATGTGACAAAACACTCGCTGTCACTCATAGTGAACTAAATGCAGACGGAAACATATCAGGACACCTGTTTCTTATGAATCTGAATGGGAGCCGGGCACTTGGAGCTGTAGCCAACTCTGCCTGTGAGAATGGGAGTCAGTGCAAAGGCTATGGGAGAGTGTGAAGCTAGAGAACAGGAGGCAGCTGCAATTCTTCACACAGAAAGACATGCGCTCTAGAGGACGACATGACAGTAAATGAGCTGGATGGTCTGGAGGAACCTGAGTTAGGATTGCACTGCCCTTTTGGTGTCACATTGTTACAGGCTGTTATCAAACGGTCTTAGAAGCTGTTATTGCCACCCAGATACTGGGAAGGCACAGCCAAAGTCATAATCTGACTTGTAGCCACGAAGCCAGTGGCAGACGGTTACTGCAAAAAGTCACAGTGACCAAGAGCTGCCTGTGAGTGGCCACCAGAATGGAGAAAGAAACGCCCCTCTAGTCTCACAGCTTGTGAGTGCATCTTATTGGCAGATGCTAACCAGACTCAGATTGCACTGGAAAAACAAATCTAGGAAATGTGGTTTCCAAGCTTCTAGCCATTGGGATCTGTCTTATCTCCCTGTGGGAAAGCGAAGAGGAGAGCAAGAGATATTGAGTGGTAACAGACAAAACCCAATGCAGTGTAGGCTGTTGGCTTCTTAGCATCCATGCACACACTATCGCCCATATTTAAATATTATTAGGAGCAACACCAACAATGTACTTCCATCGAGAAGAAATGGTGGTTGTACAAAAGAATGCAATATCCATCTCATGCTGCTGCTGTTTTATTTCCTAGTTAGTTGTAATCACATTTTATATTCCCCTTTGTGTGTATGTACTTGTGTGTGTGTGTGTGTGTGTGTGTGTGTGTGTGTGTATGAGAAGATGTGTGTATGCGTGTGCACATGGAGACCAGAGGATAATGTTGGCTGTTATTCTTCAGATATGATCAATCCTGGTTTTTTTTTTTTTTTTTTTTTTTTGAGACAGGGTTTCTCATTGGTGGAACTTGCCAAGTAGTCTAGGCTGGCTAGTCAGAGATATCTGCCTCTGCCTCACTAGAGTTTGGATTACAAACATACCACCACATCTGAACTGTTATATATATATATATGGATTTGAGGGATTGAATGTAGGCCCTTGTGCTTGCAGGGAAACACTTTACCAACCAAGCTTTCACTCCATCCCATATGATTCAGAAGAAATTATAACATTAGGTACCACTGACACTCTTTCTATTTAGTAATAATAATAATAATAATAACAATAATAATAGCAGATAAAAAAAACAGGACAGAGATACAAAGCAAAGCAGGAAAATATATGCATACCTACTATATTTTTATAATATATGCCATCGTTGGCCATTCCTAACTACTTCCTGGTGTATACCCCTTAGTTTTTAGTCAGCATTTGGGTTTCTCTATTTGGTGGGGTGACCAAATCTTCCTTCCTAAAGGATGTAATCTCTTGGAGATCCTGCCTGTGTATAAGATTCTTGTAATTTTCAGCTAACTTTTTCTAATGGACCATGGTGGTTTGAATAAGAATGGTCCCCATAGGCTCATATTTTTTTAATAAATAATTTTTTTCTTTATTATTATGTGTTTTAAATTTTATACATCAGCCATGGGTTCCCCTGTCCTCACCCTCCCGCACCCACCCCCGCCTTCCCCCAGCCCCTCCCCTCCATTCCCATGTCCTCCAGGATGAAGGCACCCCTGGGGATTCATTTAAACCTGGTAGATTCAGTACAGGCAGGTCCTGTCACCTCCTTCCAGACTGAGCAAAGTGTCCCTGTGTAAGCCCAAGGTTTCAAACAGCCAGCTCATGCACAGATCCTGGTCCCACAGACTGGATGCCTCCCAAACAGATCAAGCTATTCAATTGTCTCACTTATCCAGAGGGCCTCATCCAGCTGGGGGCTCCACAGCCTTTGGTTCATAATTCATGTGCTTCCATTCTATTGGCTATTTGTCCCTGTGCTTTTTGCAATCTTGGATTTAACAATTCACACTCTTTCAGACACTCCTCTTTCTCAACAGTTGGACACCTGGAGCTCCACCTGGGGCCTGGCTGAGGATCTCTGCATCCACTTCGATCAGTTATTGGATGAGAGTTCCAAGGCGACTGTTAGGGTGTTTGGCCATCTGATCACCAGACTAGGTCAGATCAGGCTTTCTCTTGTCCATTGCCAGAAGACTACAGAGGATATATTATTGTGGATTTCTAGGGACCTCTCGAGCACTCTGCCTATTCCTGGTCTCATGTAGTCTTCATTTATCATGGTCTGTTAGTCTTCATTCTCCCTTTCTGTTCTTGATCCAGCTGGGATCTCCTGATCCCCTAAGCTTTCTTTCCCTCAAATCTTGCCCTTCATTACTCCCACTGTCATCCAGGTTGTTCATGTAGATCTCATCCATTTCTCTGTCATTGGGTGATCCTTGGGTCTTTCCTAGGGTCCCGTTTTCTAGGTAGCCTCCCTGGAGTTGTGTAGCAGTCTAGCCATCTTTGTTTTACATCTAGTATCCTCCTATGAGTGAGTATATACCGTGTTTGTCCTTCTGAGTCTGGGTTACCTCACTCAGGATGATTTTTTCTAGATCCATCCATTTGCCTGCAAACCTCATGATGTCATTGTTTTTCTCTGCTGAGTAATACTCTATTATGTATATGTACCATATTTTCTTTATCCATTCTTCAGTTGAAGAGCATCTAGGTTGTTTCCAGGTTCTGGCTATTACAAACAATGCTGATATGAACATAGCTGAGCAAATGCCCTTGTGGTGTGATTGAGCATTCCTTGGGTATATGCCCAAGAGTGTTATAGCTGGGTCTTGGGGGAGATGGATTCCCAGTTTTCTAAGGAAGCTCCATATTGATTTCCAGAGTGGCTGTACAAGCTTGCATTTCCACCAGCAGTGGAGGAGAGTTCCCCTTGCTCCACATCCTCTCCAGCATAAGCTGTCTTCTGTGCTTTTGATCTTAGCCACTCTGACAGGTGTAAGGTGGTATCTCAGAGTCGTTTTGATTTGCATTTCCCGGATAATTAGGGATGTTGAGCAATTCCTTAAATGTCTTTCAGCCGTTTGAGCTTCCTCTGTTGAGAATTCTCTGTTTAGTTCTATAGCCCATTTCTTAATTGGACTGTTGGGCATTTTGATGTCTAATTTCTTGAGTTCTTTATATATTCTGGATATCAGCCCTCTGTCAGATGTGGGGTTGGTGAAGACCTTTTCCCATTCTGTAGGTTGTCGCTTTGTCTTGTTGACCGTGTCCTTTGCTCTACAAAAGCTTCTTAGTTTCAACGGGTCCCATTGATTGATTGTTTCTCTCAGTGTCTGTGCTACTGGTGTTATATTTAGAAAGTGATCTCTGGTGCCAGTGCGTTCAAGAGTACTTCCTACTTTCTCTACTATCAGGTTCAGAGTAACTGGATTTATGTTGAGTTCTTTGATCCACTTGGATTTAAGTTTTGTGCTTGGTGACAGATATGGATCTATTTGCAGCCTTCTACACATTGACATCCAGTTATGCCAGCACCATTTGTTGAAGATGCTTTCTTTTTTCCATTGTACATTTTTGGCTTCTTTGTCAAAAATTATATGTTCATAGGTGTGCGGGTTAATTTCAGGGTCTTCAATTCGATTCCATTGGTCCATATGTCGGTTTTTATGCCAGTACCAAGCTGTTTTTATTACAGTAGCTCTATAGTAGAGCTTGAGGTCAGGGATTGTGATGCCTCCAGAGGTTGTTTTATTGTACAGGATTCTTTTGGTTATCCTGGGTTTTTTGTTTTTCCATATGAAGTTGAGTATTATTCTTTCCAGATCTGTGAAGAATTGTGTTGGTAATTTGATGGGAATTGTCTTGAATCTGTAGATTGTTTTTGGTAAGATCACCATTTTTACTATGTTAATCCTGCCTATCCATGAGCATGGGAGATCTTTCCATTTTCTGACATCTTCTTCAATTTCTTTTTTCAGGGACTTAAAGTTCTTGTCATATAGATCCTTCACATGCTTAGTTAGAGTAACCCCAAGGTATTTTATAACATTTGTGGCTATTGTAAAGGGTGATGTATCTCTGATTTCCTTCTCAGCCTGTTTGTCTACTTTATATAGAAGGGCTTCTGATTTTTTTAAGTTGATCTTGTATCCTGCAATGTTGCTGAAGGTTTTTATTAGCTGCATAAGTTCCTTGGTTGAATTTTTGGGGTCACTCATGTATACTAATATGTCATCTGCAAATAGGGAGAGCTTGACTTCTTCCTTTCCAATTTGTATCCCCTTAATCTCTTTATGTTGTCTTATAGCTCTGGCTAGAACTTCAAGTACTATATTGAATAAGTATGGGGAGAGGGGACAGCCTTGCCTTGTTCCTGATTTTAGTGGTATTGCTTTGAGTTTCTCTCCATTTAATTTGATGTTGTCAGTTGGCTTGCTGTAGATTGCCTTTATTATGTTTAGGTATGTTCCCTGTATTCCTGATCTCTCCAAGACCTTTATCATGAAGGGGTGTTGGATTTTGTCAAATGCCTTTTCTGTATCTAGTGAGATGATCATGTGTTTTTTCCTTGAGTTTGTTTATATGGTGTATTACATTGATGGACATTCGTATGTTGAACTACTCTTGCATCCCTGGGATGAAGCCTACTTGATCATGGTGGATAATTGTTTTGATGTGTTCTTGGAGTCTGTTTGCCAGAATTTTATTGAGTATTTTTGCATCAATGTTCATGAGGGAGATCGGTCTGTAGTTCTCTTTCTTTGTTGCATCTTTGTTTGGTTTAGGAATCAGGGTAATTGTAGCCTCATAGAAGGAGTTTGGTAATATGCCTTCTTCTTCTTTTGTGTGGAACAATTTAAAGAGTATCGGTATTAAGTCCTCTTGGAAGATCTGGTAGAATTCTGCAGTGAAACCATCAGGTGCAGGGCTTTTTTTGGTTGGGAGACTTTTAATGACTGATTCTATTTCCTTAGGGGTTATTGGACTATTTAAATGGTTTATCTGGTCTTGATTTAACTTAGGTATGTGGTACCTATCCAGAAAATCATCCATTTCTTTTAGATTTCCCAGTTTTGTGGAGTAGAGGTTTTTGAAGTATGACCTGATGATTCTCTGGATTTCCTCATCGTCTGTTGTTATGTCCCCCTTTTCATTTCTGATTTTGTTAATTTGGATGCTCTCTCTCTGTCTTTTGGTTAGTTTGGATAAGGACTTGTCTATCTTGTTGATCTTCTCAAAGAACCAACTCTTTGTTTCATTAATCCTTTGTATGCTTCTCTTTATTTCTATTTTATTAATTTCAGCTCTCAATTCGATAATTTCCTGGTGTCTGTTCCTCCTGGGAGACTTTGCTTCTTCTTGTTCAAGGGCTTTCAGGTGTGCTGTCAAGTCACTAGTGTGAGATTTCTCCAGTTTCTTTATGTGTGCATTCAGTGCTATGAATTTCCCTCTTAGCACTGCTTTCATAGTATCCCATAAGTTTGGATATGTGGTGTATTCATTTTCATTGATCTCTAGGAAGTCTTTAATTTCTTTCTTTCTTCCTTCCTTAACCCATTGGTGATTCAGTTGAGCATTGTTCAGTTTCCATGAAATTGTAGGATTTCTGTAGTTTTTTCTGTTGTTGAAATCTAACTTTAAACCATGGTGGTCTGATAGAACACAGGAGGTTATTCCAATTGTTTTGTATCTGTTGAGATTTGCTTTCTGGCCAAGTATGTGGTCGATTTTAGAGAAGGTTCCATGGGGTGCTGAGAAGAAGGTATATTCTTTTTTGTTTGGGTGGAATGTTCTGTAGATATCAATTAAGACCATTTGAGCCAAAACATGAGTTAAGTCCATTATGTCTCTGTTTAGTTTCAATTTTGCCGATCTGTCCAGAGGTGAAAGTGGGGTGTTGAATTCTCCCACTATTAATGTGTGGGGTTTTATATGTGATTCGAGCTTTAGGTCTTGGATTGTCTCCCTTGCTTTTTCATGATTTTCATTCAAGGATTTATTGTTTTCTTCTGCTTTAATTGTCCTTTCCTCCAGTTTTTTTTAACGTTCTTCCCATTTTTTGTTTGTCTGTTCCTCTACTTTATTTTTGATTTCTTCTATATAAGGCTCTAGCCTTTTCATGATGTTACTATAAGTATAAACCTTATAAAGGTTGTTTTCTTCCTCTTCTTCTTCCATTCCATGATGTTCAGGTCTAGCTGTTGGAGAAGGGCTAGGTTCTGGTGATGCTCTATTGCTCTTTATTTTGTTGTATGTACTTCTGCCTTGATGTCTGCCCATCTCCTCTTGAGTTCGTTCTTGGTCTTATCAGTGTACTTGGTCCAGAGAGAGTTGACAGATTTAGGAGCCTCTCTCTGGTCTAGATGGGAGCACTGGTCCAGATGAGAGTGCTGGCCAGATAGGAGCTGGGGGGCTGGACTCTGAGTCTCGGGAAGTCCCTGATTTCTCCTTATTTTGTCCAGATGGGAGTTCCTGTGGTCTCTGGTCCAGATGGGAGTTCTGGGGCGGACGGAAGCTGGAGGCTGGTCTCTGAGTCTCAGGAAGTGGCTGGAGTCTCGGGCAAATGGGTGTGGGGGCAGGGTGTGGAGACTGCAGTGTCTGCCTGTAGTCTTGGAAAAGGGGGGATGGGCTTTGATGTGTCAGAAGTCTAAGTCAGGTCCAGTAGAGCTCTCTCTTCCTGCTGCCTGCAGATTCAGATGTAGAATGCTCAGCTACTTCTCCAGCACTATGTCTGCCTGCATGCTGCCAGGCTCCCTGCTATGATGACAATGGACTAAAATCCCGAAACTGTAGGCCAGTCCCAATTAAATGCTTTCCTTTAGAAGAGTTGCCTTGGTCATGGTGTCTTGTCACAGCAGATACTAATGAATACATGGACACAGATATGTGCTGTGGATATCGCTCTGTGTAAATAAAGTTCTGATTGGCCAGTGGCAAGGCAGGAAGTATAGGCGGGACAAGAGAGAAGAGAATTCCGGGAAGTAGAAGGCTGGGGAGAGACACCGCCAGCCGCCGCCATGAAAAGCAACATGTAAAGACACCGGTAAGCCACAAGCCATGTGGCAAAGTATAGACTAACAGAAATGGGTTAATTTAAGATAGAAGAAGCAGATAGCAAGAAGCCTGCCACGGCCATACAGTTTCTAAACAATGTAAGTTTCTGTGTGCTTTCTTGGTTGGGTCTGAGTGACTGTGGGACTGGTGGGTGAGAGAGATTTGTCCTGACTGGGCCAGGCAGGAAAACTCTAACTACAAATGGCGCCCAACGTGGGGCAAGAATTTCCACCTAAAACCTGAGAAAAAAGATTCTAAAATGGAGCTAAAAACAGCTTCCTAGTTGTCTCTCTCAAGTTAGTGGCAGCCTGCCGGTTTGAGCTACTATGGCGGGTTTCTGGCTTGTATGTCTGACCTGCAGTGTGGCGGGAATGAGAAATCTACAAGCAACACTTTGCTCTGCTGTGTGGTGGATTTAGCCTTTGCTAGTTTAAAAAAAAGTTTCTGGGCTATGCACTGCTTTGATAGAACTGCTTCTGATTGTTGATGGTACACATGGCTCCAGACCCAGAGCTGGCGGTAAACTGTACCACCACCATGTTGGGAAGCTGAGGTGGGCGGAGCCAGCAGCCACAGTGGCGTTTCAGTCTTACAAAGATGGATATTACACAGAAAATCTGGTTTGCCTTGTCTTTGGGATTTTTAACTACAGAAAAAGATTTGATCGTAAAAGCTGTTGAGTTAAACAAATATGTAAATTTTAAAGGTACCTTGACTTCAAAATTTGGATATAAGGATATGTTGCTTTGGAAAAGAGTCTCTGCTTTTGTTTCCACAGAAAGCCAGAGGCTGTGGATTTGTTCCAGATTAAGATACATCAGGTTTGATCAGCCAAGACCACCTGAAATGTCTCTGATGACACCATGGCCCAGATGATCTGACATCCAGAATGCTTTCAAGGCAACTGGCTCAGAGGTTCACCCTAATGGACTACTCCATAATCCTAAAATTTTCTTTGTGTCCCCATAAGATACAGCGCCCCCCTCCAGCAGGAAGTAGTAAAAAAAACTACGCCCACATTCCAAAAAAATATCAAGCTGGCTTTGGAGATGGAATTGGCTCACTCCTTCTCTAAACCCAAACACATTGTTAAAAAAAAAGGTTAAGAGATTCTTATGTCCCAAATCAGAAGAGCCCTCTGATGTAGGACAGAGAAAAACCACTATTTTATTGATTATAAATGCAATCTCTTTCTAAAGATAAAAAGGGGATATGATATAGATATAACAGGATAAAAGGGTAGATTAATGAACTTACTTCTAAAGAGCAACAACTCATTTAAAATGTTTTACATTGGTATAGTTTTTAGTCTATTGATACAAACTTAAAGTTAATTTTGTTATATTATGTGTATATTTCTACTCTTGTTTAAGGTATTATGTTTGTACAGCTCATTTAAAATTGTAATGGATAATTAAAAATAGATTAATAACTGGTCATCTATGATAATCATACTCAAAGCCATGTTAGTTAAGTCTTCTAGGTATACACAGAGATATTTCAGATAGACAGGTGATCTTCAAACACTTCAAAGGTCTACAGAATATGGCATTAAAATATTTTTAAATTTTAGACTTTCTGGACAGTGAGACATGTCTGCTCCTGGCAGCACCAATTTACTTCAGAGGAGGATGGGCATTAAAGACACTTCATATGGAGTTTGTCTTCACCTTCTCAAAAATAGCCATTTGGGCAAGAAACTCTTCTTGCCTAGACTGGGACTGGACGTGCAGGACCCATAGAAAGGTGATCACTAAACTTTGCTTGAAAAAATGGTCCTTCAGGTCCCTGCTTCGCAGAGAAAACTGCCAGACATTCTACAGGACACTGAGAGAAATGACCAAGAGACCCTGTGGGCTGAAGAGAAATGCCCCAACTTTACAAAGGAACATTAGGTGACTGTCCAGGCTGCCAGCTGTCTCTGTCTACTCTTGCAAGACTCCTGAAAAATGCTTGCATCCTCTCCTGGTTCTCAGGTAATATTATATCCTTCTGAGGGCTAGATAGTTATAATTTCCTCAATTATGATAAAAGATAAGTTAGATCTAAAACCTTATACTCACAAATATAAGATAGATAGGATATCTTCTTTAATATTGTAACTGTAATTCTTGCTTGATAATTGTTTTGTTATATGTAATTGTACTATGTAAAAGTTAAAACCTTCCTTAAAAAAAAAAAAGAAAAGGGGAAGTGCTGTGGATATCGCTCTGTGTAAATAAAGTTCTGATTGGCCAGTGGCAAGGCAGGAAGTATAGGCGGGACAAGAGAGAAGAGAATTCCGGGAAGTAGAAGGCTGGGGAGAGACACCGCCAGCCGCCGCCATGAAAAGCAACATGTAAAGACACCGGTAAGCCACAAGCCATGTGGCAAAGTATAGACTAACAGAAATGGGTTAATTTAAGATAGAAGAAGCAGATAGCAAGAAGCCTGCCACGGCCATACAGTTTCTAAACAATGTAAGTTTCTGTGTGCTTTCTTGGTTGGGTCTGAGTGACTGTGGGACTGGTGGGTGAGAGAGATTTGTCCTGACTGGGCCAGGCAGGAAAACTCTAACTACAGATATTTATTCAGGATTTTCTACATAAACAGTCTCTCTCTCTCTCTCTCTCTCTCTCTCTCTCTCTCTCTCTCTCTCTCTCTCTCTCTCTCTCTCTCTCTCTCTCTCTCTCTCTCTCTCTCTCTCCCTCTCTCTCTCTCTCTCTACACACACACACACACACACACACACACACACACACACACACACACAGTATCTTATCCAAACATGTTTGGAGCTAGAAATGTTTCAAATTTAAGAGTGTTTCAGATTTTAGAATATTTTCAGAGACTTTATTGATTGAGTGTCTCTAATGAGAAAAACCCTAAATTCTAAATGCTCTGAAATTCAACTTTTTGCGCATGAAATAGAAACTCAATATTAGATTTTAGATTTTTTTAAATTAGGGCTTTTCAATCTGTAATTATTATAACACTGTAATACACATATAAAAAAGACAGAAGGAGAGAAAGAGGCACGGGGAAGTGTCGTGGGGGGTGGGAGTGGGAGACACAGAGATTATGAGGCACTGGTTCAGTTCTGGAGGCTGAGCAAGCTCATGGTCTGCTGTCTCTGCACCTGGGCGCTCAGGAAAGCCAGCAATGGGATTCAGCTCACGTCTGATAAATTTGAATATGAAGTGAGTTTTAGATGCTATTAGAGATTAGTGCTAGTTTTTGTTAGGTGTGAGGTTGTTAATAGGAGAAATTTTCTTTTTGGCGGTACATGTTGAAGGGATGAGTTGTCATGATGTTTTTAATTTACTGTGAAATGGCTCAGTTACAAGGGAAAAAAACTGGCAAAAAAATATATAGTTGTTGAAACTAGGTAGACCGGTGCTTATTTTGTCATTTTTTTCCTCTTTCAAATTAAAGTTGTTTCTAATTAAAGTTGAAATTCCAGCGAAACAAACCAACAGAAGGAGAAGGATGCTTCTGGGCCTGCGGAGTTAGCTGTAGCCTGTGGCCCTGGGGTGGGGGATGGACTGTGGAATATGGAAGCTGAATGTCTGCTCTGCAGACACACATCTGTTGACACCGGCCTCAGCCAGTGCTACTGTGGAGGGGAAGGCCTCTGGCCACTTCTGTTTCCTTCGGTGCATGCATGCATGAGGAAGGGTTTGTTTAGAACCCTGCTGACCAGAGCCATTACCATGTGGGTAATGGACCTGCCACAGCCAAGCCAAGTGTCTATATGATTGTGGGATTTCAGGCTTTAAAAGTAACTGTCTTTGTGTGTCTGTCTCAAAAGTAAGATGGTTCAACTGCAAACAGTTAAAATGTCATCAATTTCCACTCTGACATATCCTGTATCATGCCTTCCCTTAGGCTAACTGATACTAGAATGGCCTTAGGAAGTTTTGGGGATGCACCTGAGAGGACGTGAATCTACAGTGTGCTCAGCTGGTATTTAGTGGCATGTTTCTTGTCATTTGCTGGCTATCCTGTGGTTGGAAGGGCTTGCATGAATATCCCTACTGTGGGGGTCTGCTGGAGTCTAGCTCTGACCTGCTCCCACCTTTCAAAGGGTTCTTGGGTGGAGGAGAGAGGAATGAGAAAATATTAAATAGAAAGACAGAAGGAGATGATAAGAAAGACAGAGACACAGGATAGTTTTTGGAGGGCCCAGGGTCATTACCCAGCAGCATCCAAAGCTTTATTCAAAAGTTTTTTTTTTTTTTTTTTTTTTTTTTTTTAATAATATGCCAAGGGGAGAGGCAAAAGACCTCCCCCTTGCAAGATCAAAGCACACCATACTGTCAAGTGTAGACTCTCCCAAACACCTGGTAAACACATCCATGGTGAAATCATCCCCTTATGCATCCCTGCCGGGTAAAGCAAGCACAGATTCTCTGACCCTAAGTAAGGTCTCACTCGGAAGCCTCTGTGGGCCTCCACACCCTACTGTACACACTGATGACAGTCACACAGCTTCAGGGCTAACATAAGGATGAACCCTACGTCCAGCATCAAAAATATTTTGGTGGCAGAAGCTAGTCTATAATATCTTCCCATTTATCAGTTGTAGAAGAACGTAACTGGAGAATTGGTTACTTGTTGATGTCTGTTCAAAATAGAATATTTATCCTATCAGGAATATGCTTAACAATTTAGTTTATATACTTAAAAAGATACAATTTTTAAGTGAGTATCATAAAGCACAGAGTTTATCTAAATTTTTATATTATTGGGACACAAACCTTTAGTCTTACTACAAATGATGAGTATATCTCCTGTGTTATACACACACCATCAGTATTAAAAAATAAAATCGAGGCAGACCCATTGGTGTGGACTTGTAATCTTGGCTACTCCAGAAGGTAAGGCAAGAATATCCCTGGTTCAAAGCCTTTTTAAAGCTACAAATTATTGAAATACAAAGTAAAAAGGTTGAATGATAGAGTACTTGGCTTTCATATGTGAAGTCTTAGGTTCAATGCTCAGTAAAACACACACACAGACACACAAATACACAACACACACACACAGAGACAGAGAGAGAGACAGAGAGGAAAAAGCCTATCACTAAGTTATCTTGGGCAGTTTGGTGGTTGCAACATTATCTTTCCCAATCTCTGTATAATTTCAGCTACTTAAAATTTATAAGATACTGTGAGTCATCCTCTGCCTCCTTCCAAACTATAATACTTTTTTTTTTTTTGAGAGAGGGTCTTATGTAGCCTAAGCTGACCTTGAACTCATGATCCCCGTTTCAGCCTCCCTGGTGCTAGGTTAACAAGTTGGTGCCAGCATGACTGGCTATAATTTTGAACTGACTTAATAAAAGAAGGTTTCTGCAATTGTGGAAGCCTTGGGTGGAGAATTAGAAGACAGAATCATGGTTGTTCATGTGGCCCTATGGCCACTCCAGACAGCTTACTTCCAAACTTCTTTTATTTGAGGGAGTGATAAATCTCCATCTTAAGTGATTGTTACGTTGGCTCTTCTTGTTTTGAGTGGCCAAACAGAATTCTAACTGAAATATGTTTTTGCCCTTTGACTCAGCAATTCCACTGCCAGGAATTTGTCTTACAGATATCTCGGCACTATGCAAAATGATGTGCGGCCAGGGTCATTCACTGCAGCTACAGATGGGAAACAATCTGTGTCCCTCCATGGGGACTGGTTAAATCAATGATGGACGTCCATAGTGATATAACGGGCATCATGTATTTGGAGGAAACACTTACGTCAGTGTGAAACGATCTCTAACGTATGTTACAAGAAAACAGAGAGAGCACTCTGAACGATGCTTGCACAGACATAGGTATGTGCTTGTATATGCATAAAATGCTTTTGCAAGGACCCGTGGGAATTGGTGTCTCAGGGGAATTGAATGACTTGGGAGAGGATGGGGAGGGGGTGTTTTCACTGTATTCCTTTCGAGTAATCACATGAACTTTTAAAAATTATCTTTATTGATTTGTTTTACATCCCTACCACAGTTTCCCCTCCCTCTTTTCCCTCTAGCCTTCCCCTAGCTCCCCAATCCATCCATTCCTCCTCTGCTTCTGTTCAGAAAGGGGCAGGCCTCCCATGGACATCCACAAAACCTGGCATGTCAAGTTGCGATAGGACTAAGCCCTTGTATTAAGGCTGGGCAAGGTGAGCCAGTATGAGAAATGGGTTTCCAAAAGCCATTCAAAGTATTAGGGACAGCCCCTGCTCCCACTGTTAGGAGTTCCACAAGTAGACAGAGCTATACAACTGTCACATATATCACATAAACTTTTTTGAAAGAAAGTCTCACTACATAGTCCAGGCTGGTCTCAAATTCAAAATCTACCTGCTTCTGTCTCACAGGTCCTGGGATTATGGGTGTGTACTATTCATGTCTAACTACAAAACAACATTATTCACTTCATTTATATTTGAGACAGGGTCTAGATGGCCTTGAATTTACCATGTAACCAAGGATGATCTTGAACTTCTGATTTTTCTGCCTTCACCTCCTGAGTGCTGGGATTACAGAGATGTGCCACCATGTCTGGTTTATGTGGTACTAGAGATCAAAGCCAGGGTCTTGTGTGTGCTAGGCAAGCATGCTTCCAACTGAGCTACACCCCCAGCTCCATTGTGTGAAATTTTAATCTATTAAGAAAACATTAAAGCCGGGCGGTGGTGGTGTATGCCTGTAATCCCAGCATTCAGGAGGCAGAGCCAGGTGGATCTCTGTGAGTTCAAGGCCAGCCTGGGCTACCAAGTGAGTTCCAGGAAAGGCACAAAGCTACACAGAGAAACCTTGTCTCGAAAAACAAAACAAAACAAAACAAAAAAAAAAAAAAGAAAAAAAACATTAAAAATAGAAAATACACTCACATTTTAACACTTGAACACAATATATTATTTCCTTAAATATATTCTCCTTTCAGATTAAAGTATAATACAGATCCCCCAGTGATGGGTGTACACCATGTCTAGCTTGCCCAGTATATGTTTCATCTTATGTCTCGTGTTCTGGTGTGACCATCTGTGGGACGCTCTCCATTGTCCAGTTGCCTGATCTCCTCCGCACATACAAAGTTCAAATCCAGCCAGGATGAGACAGTAGATTCATGGCTGACTGCTCACCAGATGAGCTGTTGCCTTGACTTTAGAGAAGTAGTGTGAAGAAAAAGAGAATTTTTAGCAACAAACAAATGTCAGTGAGTTTCACACCAAGAGGCCCCCTCTGGGGGCTTCATAAACCGAAGAAGGCTCACTGCTTTTATTTTCTCTGCATTGTCAGTTGCCAGGACATTGCCTATTGAAAGAGATGGTGCTTGAATCTCTGTGTTATGTTATGTGAGAATTTCTCTCCTCTTCTTTCTTGCTATATGGAGGAACACTAGCAGATTCCTATTCAGAGTTCCTCACAGCCACCCCACCCCAGCTCCTGGAAGGATCTGGAAGCTGACAGGTTTCTCACCTCTTAGTATAATTTATAATAACAACAGTAGCTAACTGTGGCAGGTCCATTCTAATGTCTCATAAACTAACACACTGACTCCTCCAAAACCTCTATGAGTGAGGAGCTGTTATTCTCGTCCTACCAGCAGCAAAACTGAAAGTACAAAGAAGTTGTAATTGGCACACCTGTCTGATGAATCAATTGTCAAAGTTCGTTTCTCTTCTGGTGGTCACTTATCTGCTGCTCGGCTGCCTGGCTTGAATGAAATAAGTCACCCTCAAGATTTTATAATCAGTTATTTATTGCCCAGACCTAGGAGATTTGCTCCAGGTCTCACACCTGCCCTGACCCACAGTCCTGGAAGGTGTTGTAGCTACCTGCCATAAGGGGCAGCCATGCCCCCAGGGCCTATCTCCTTAGAGATGCTCCCACTTTAATCCAGGAGTTGGGAGGAAGGGAAAAGCACAGTAGTTAAGAATAATTAGGAAGGCATCATTGGAAAAACCGAACCGTCTAGAGCCGTGGTTCTCACCCTTCCTAATGCTCTGACCTTTTAATACAGTTCTTCATGTTGTGGTGACCCTCAACCATCAAATTATTTTTGTTGCTACTTCATAACTGTAATTTTGCTGTTATGAATTGTAATGTAAATCTGTTTTCTGATGGTCTTGGGTGACCTCTATAAAAGGGTCATTTGACACCACCACCCCGCAAAGGGTCGTGTGTAGCAGGAATCTTAACAGGTCTTATTAATAAAATCAAACCTGAGGCCAGTTATTGGGGTGAATGCTGGAAGATCAGAGAAGCAGAACAAACCACAGCTTCCTCACCTCACCAGTTCCTCAGCTGGTCTTGTTTCCTCAGTCTGCAAGCTTCTGAGTCCTCATCCAGAATGAATCTCAGCTGAACTGTGTTGCTCCAAAGCCTAAAAGCTTAACCAGCCAAATGCTTCTAGTTTCTGGTACCTGGTTTTCACGCCTTATATATCTTTCTGTTCTCTGCCATCACTCCCTAGGATTAAAGGCCCTCTTTCTGGGATTAAAGGCATGAGTCACCATGCCTGGCTGTTTCCAATGTGGCCTTGAATTCATGGAGATCTTCCTGGCTCTGCCTCCCCAGTGCTGGGATTAAAGGAGTGTGCTACCACTGCCTGTCCTCATGTTTAATATTGTGGCTGTCCTGTTCTCTGACCCCAGATAAGTTTATTTTGGGGAACACACAATATTTTCAGGGAACACAATACCACCACATTTCCCCTGTTTTTGTCTAAAATTAAAAAAAGCTTATAACTAACACAAGAAAAATCACATCCAATATGTATATACAATATACATAGTCAAGATTACATTAACGATGTCTAGTCCATTAACATTTGACAGATTCAGACAAAAAACTCCATTATATATATTAACAATGTCCAGTCTAGTAACATTTGATAAACTCAGACAAAAAAATTTTCATTACTTATCCTATGTAAAACAAGTAGTTCCTTTTTAAATGTAGATCCAATAATTGACCTTTTCATCTGATCATATCCATATTCTCTTTTCTCTTTTCATAATAGCTTCAGTAATCTACCTTTTGTCATTTTTATATTTTTCCCTTTTTCTTTTTAGTGTAGATTCAATGATCTACCCAATTATCCTATTATTTCTTTATCTTTTTTCTCAGGGTAGATTCAGTGATCTACCTCATATCTATAGTCGTGACCTACAGGTTGAAAACAGCTGGTCTAGAGCATTGAAGGAAGGGGAAGGTCTCACTTAAGTGAAGGACATAGAGACAAAGACACATTCAGCATTAAGTGTGCCTACTACATACATGAGCACAAAGCCAAATTTGGCCAAGTGACACATAAGACAGTTTATGCTAGGAAATCATTGCAACACTGTTAATAAGGCCCATCATAGGCTTAGCACAAGCATTTTCCTCATATGATGACTCTTATTCTCCCATGGAAAGGTAAACATTCTTTGTCTGTAACCTCCATGATTGATGAAATTGGCTTACACTGGCTCAGGGGAGGTGAACTGGCTGTGTATATCTCTCACTCCACAAAGAATGGAATTTGACACAGATCCTGCTGGATCTGTTTCATAGGGCCTGGGCTGGGGGAAGGCAGCCTAGATCTGTGGTTCCTTGGCCACCTGGGGACAGGCGCTACTGAACGAGGGCCACAGCGTCTAGGTCTGACACACAGGGTCTCGGCTCTCACTTCTGCCAATCCACCCCCTTCCAGCGTTAATGATCAGGTCCAAGGCTGTGCCAACTCTTCTATGAAGAGCCAGCCAACCTCCAGCTACAGCCCAGTCATGTCATTTCCTAACCCCTAAAACTGTGCTGCAGGTAGACACAAAAGCAAAAGGGCTTAGGGTAAATTTCTCACCGGGAGAGGTGGAGGCTGCCCTGAACTCCTGCAAAGATGTAATCACAGCCAAAAGATGGGACTGTGCTGCATAGGAGGTGACTCCCCAGGAATGCAGTGAGGGGCAGGCAGGCTGTGCTGCCCATGTCAAAGTCAGCTTAATTTGACTTCCAGGCCTGTGGAGGCCCACAGAGGCTCCCCAGTAAGACCTTACTTGAGGTCAGAGAATCCAAGCTTGCTTTACCCAGCAGGGCTGCATTTGGTCGTGGGTGTGGGTACCAGGTGTTTTGAAGGGTCTACACTTGGCTTTTCCTTGTGCTTTGATCTTGAAGTGGGGAGGTCTTTTGCCTCGCCCCTTAGCATTGTATAAAAAGCCCTTTGGAATAAACCTGGAAGCGACTGGGTATTAAACATAGGGCCCTCCCAAAGCTATCCTATGCCTCTTTCTTATCATCTCCACCTGTATTTCTATCTAATACTTCCTCATTTCTCTCTTCTCCCTCCAAGAACCCTTTGACAGATCAGAGCTGGACTCTGACAGACTCCATCCAACACAGGCCTCCACCACTGCCTCTGTCCCTAGTCTTCATGTTGAAGCACTCACTGGGCTAACCCCACTTGACCTTCTGTCTTGCAGGTCTCTGTACCTACAAGCTTATTGTCTCTTTCCCATCAGTCCTCTCGTTCACTGCTTTTCACAACATTACTATAGCGCCTGGCATAAGCCTGATTTAAAAAAGTGGACGCTATGACCCTGCAAGCCTCAGATGAATATAGTTGCCTAGCCCAAACACATACACCTTTGAAGAGTAGGTCCATATCCTGGGGCTCACAGAGGTCCAGCATTTGGGGTCAACAGAGAGCCACTTGAAGAGCAGGTATGGCTCTGGAATACCCTGGGACATTGGCGATTCCCTCTTTGCTGGCTCTTGCAGCTGTTCCTCTGACTCACAAGTGTGAGTCCAAGGATACCTCAAATGGCCTACAAGGTAAACTCAGCCTGCCTGCACCCCAGAAAACCAAACCCAATAGTAAATATTGGTGCAGTCGAAGGGAGGGGAAACCACTATCACCCAAAAAGCACCTCAAACCTGTCATCTCTTCACATCCAGTGCCGCCACCACCCTAAAGGCAAATGCTCTTACATTTGGTGCCCCATGCTGCACCTTTGTAAAAGGCACTGTGGCTGGCTACCCTATTCTCTCCACCCATTCTGAGCTCACTGGTAGCTGTGGTAAGGCGTACAATGAAGGCTGGTACCCTTCTCTCTAAGGCTCCTCTTCGGCATGGGGGGTGGAGAAGGGAGCTTTTTTCAGCTCTGTGGAAACAGGCTCAGCCCCTCAGAGGGCAACCACAAGTACTAGGCATGTAGCATCCCAGAGGATGTACCTCAACCAATGAGCAAGAGAGTGGCTAAGCAGGCATGCCCTTCCTTCCACATGATGCTCCACAAAGTGGGATCCTCTTGTTTGTTTTTGTTCTTTTGGAGGGGTGCCACCAGCTCCCAAATATTATTACTTATGAATGCTCGGCCTTAGCTTGACTTGTTGCTAGCCAGCTTTTCTTAAATTTTATTATCCCGTCTACCTTCTGCTCCTGTGCTATTTCCTTTTCTGTAATCTTACTGTCACTCTTACTCTCTGGGTGGCTGGCCCCTGGTCTCCTCCTCCTCCTCCTCCTCCTCCTCCTCCTCCTCCTCCTCTCCTTCCTCCCAGATTTCTCCTTCTATATATTCTCTCTGCCTGCCAGCCCTGCCTATCCTTTCTCCTCCTTGCTATTGGCCATTCAGCTCTTTATTAGCCCATCAGGTGTTTTAGACAGGCACAGTCACACAGCTGCACAGAGTTAAACAAATGCAACATCAACAAAAGTAGCACACCTTCAAATAACATTCCACAGCAGGATCCAGTTCTAGATGCCCTCAGTGCAGACTCGCTCAGCTCAGATCTCCACATGTATTGCCTCATCCCTCTCTTTTCCCCACGCTTTGTCCCCTGTGCACCCCAAATAACAATGACCTACACCCAAGCCCCTTTGTTCCTGTACCCGGGTGGGGGACAGATTCAAACTGCACCGGCCCCCTACAGACCACCCCTGCCGTTACTCTTGCTGCTCTGAGCCTCTGAAACAGCACAGTCCTGTCCTGGCTGTCTCCCAGCTTCTTTGGTGCCTCAGGAACTTGAACTCCACTTGCCCTTTCAACTAGTTGTTGCCTGCCTGGTGTTGGAGGCTAGGATATAGCAGCACAAGATCTTTGCCCTAGCGGAACACCATCTCTTCCCCCCAAACACTCCGTTACCTCCCCACCCCTAACAACTCACTCCTACTTACCACTGAGGTCTCAGCTTTCATGTGTCATCCTCAAAGCGGTCCTACACATCCTGCCTGTGCCCTCATCTGCCTTCTGCCAACCTCTCTCATCATACCGGTCACCATTGTCAAGAAGACAATAGGCAAGTGGACGTTTGAGAAACTCACCTTCATCAACTTCATGGACCATACAGGCCCAGCATGCACCACAATGACCTTGTTTTATCAGTCATATGGCGGACTGGTAACTCTCTTTTATTAGTTGATTGCCACCAGTATTTTGTTATAGTGACCAAAAACTGACCAACAATAACAAATCACCAAACCCAGCATTTCCTCTATTTTGCCATCTACCAGCCAATAGGATGCCAAAGAAAGAAAAGCCCTCAGAAACTTTTTGTCACAAGTGAGAAAAATCAGGACTTACATAGGTCCCTCAGCCTAGGAAAAATCTTAAGAATAGCCACAGGCCCCCAAACTCTGACCTCATCGCTTGTGGCTTGCTAATCTGAGGCTCATGCCAGCCCCTTGTAGACTCACAGTGGGCTGAATGTGTGTAGCTCCCAGAAGTTAAAGCCCTGTTTCCAATGTGGAGGCAATTGGATTGGGCTATGAGGGCAGAGCCCTGATGGGTGGGAGTATTGCCCCGATATAAGGAAGCCCTGGGGAGCTGTCTAGTTTTCTTCCTGCCTTATAAAGCCACTATGTGGGGGGAGGGGGCATCACACCCCCACATTTCCCCAGAGTACTCTTGAGTTGAAGCAGCAGGAAATATTAGATAGAAGGCTAGAGGAGAGAGAAACAGATAGAAAATACAGGACAGCCTTGAGAGGACCTGGACCCTAACCCATCAGGCTCTGACTGTCTGTGCCCTAGGGTTTTTAAAGGAACACCAAGGGGTGGAGCAAAAGACCTCCCCCCAGCACAGCCAAGTGCAGACCATCTCAGACACCTGTACTCAGGCCCATGGTCCAATCGTCCTCTTTATGCAGACCTGCTGGGTAAAGCCTAAATGGGACCCCACACACTATGAGGACAAGTCTCTGCCAAGAGCAGGCACTCACCAGAACCTGACCATCCTGGCATGGTGTCCTTGGTGCCCCCGTCATCGGCACCATAAGCAATTGTCATTCATTGTTCAAGCCCCCAGTGCATGGTACTTTCTCCAGCAGCCCAGGCCAATAAAGGCAAGGCTGTGGGCACGGAGCTGCCCTGCCTCTGGCACACACAGTCCTACTTTAGAGGAGAGAGCTCCAGGCTGTGTCTCAGCAACCGGAGACTGCAAGGGGATTTATCCCTCTTCTGAAACAAGACACACATGTGGCTGACTTTCTCTACCAAAGGATGCTCTGTCTCCTACTTTTTACAACCTTTGCTTTGGATTCCAGCAGCCACTCTGTGTTAAACACTTACCTTGTTCCAGAATATTCAGTACGTGAAGAAGCAGATTATCCCCGGGATGCATCCCAGATGTGACTTGGAGAGCAAAGGGGTCCCTGATGGACGTGCACCGGGGTCTGCCTGTTCATTTTAGGTTTTGTTCCAATGAAGAGACTCATTCCAAACTGAATGTGGAGCTATCAGTGTTGACGGGGGCACATTCCAGGCTATGTCTTTTTATGCCTGCTTCAGTATATCTAAAGAAAAAACAAACATGCGGGGATGACGGGGGTGGAGTTCACCTTTATTGAAGGTGTTATTATGTGCCAGGGCCTTCACTCAATAGAGTGCTGCCACTGTGATGGTTGTAGGTTATTTGAGGCAGGATTTGCTAAGCAGCCTTGGGTGGCCTAGAACTCTCTATATAGACCAGGCTGGCCTTGAACTTGTGTCATGCTTATCCCTCTGCCTCCTGAGTATACAGCTATAGCATAGGCACCACCAAACTCAGTGTGGTTTCAATACAATAATCCTACGTGATAGCTACTTTTACTATCAACCCCATTTGCTTATGATGACACTGAGGCTCCATGAGGTTCTGACCTAAGACCACCCAGATAGAAAATGGAAGAACTGGGAAGTTAAGTTTCATCTTCTTTCTGGTGGCCTCAACCCACTTCCCACACCCTCCTCCTGTCTGTCCTTCTGCCTTTCCCTCGTGCGTGTGCACTAGAACACACACACACCCCTCACTCATCACACCTGACATCATTCCATGGTTGGTTGAAAAAGATGGAGAGTTAATTGTGTGCTGTCACCTCCAGAGCACTGTCCTAAAGTGGGTCTAGAGGAGGCGACACTACACCAAAGGAACAGCTGGGTCTCTGCCTTTGAGTATCTCAATCAATTATGTGGCAATCCATTGCTATAATAGTCAACAGAAATGAGGTAGGAAATAATAAATGAAAATGCAGTACTCTCTGGAAATCTTGACTAAATTCAAGGTCCCCCCTAAAGCAACATCACATTCACTTGAACCTGACAGGCATTCCTGGGTGGAAGGAACAAGAGGTCATGACAGACACATCACTGTAACTATGAACAAAACCACAACACGTTTTTACTGTGCCACAATCCAAGAGAAAAATAATGGCTGGGATTTTATTAATAGCTGTGGCCTTTGGGAATTATTACAGCATTTACTTTCCCCCAGTTTATGTTGGGCTTTATCAAAATGTGAGTAGCCCCATGATAGACTTTCCCCTGACATGGGAACTTCATCCACCATGAACGAAGAAGTTGGGCAGAGGTACACTAACAGAAACAGAGGACACTTTGCCAAGACTCATGGAACACCCTGAAAGACTGAAATGCTATCTTTCTTTCAAGAAGTCTTCCAGCACTTCCTCCACCTGTGTGAAAATCCTCCCCTCATAGGCAAGGCCAGGTAGACTAGCAATGGGGTTGGTCCTCAGAGGGCTGGTGTAAAGTTCTCATTCATTCATTCATTCATTCATTCATTTATTCATTCATTCATTCATGCATTGAGTTGCTATTTATTGGCACCTACTATGGGGCTACAGAATTTAGTCAAGTCTTCACAAAGACCACAGTCTCAAAGATGACCATGCCCGTGATAACCAAATCCTACAGGGAAGAGAGTACCAGATGTTAACCTAGGTTTCTACTGGGTTTACTTGTTCATTTAACAAACACTTAGTGACTCTGCTTGTGTGCTGGGACAGAGAGTTCACAATCTGAGGCAGGATGAACATGTGACATGGGAAGGTTCTACAGAGCTGAATCATCATGGGTCCATGTGACATTTGTGTATGTTAT
>NC_050456.1:56251288-56276288 GCF_903995425.1 Onychomys torridus
GGCATGAACAGATTTTCTAATACTTTGGCCATGTTACCATGTTGCTAGATACCATGTTTGTATGTCCATCCCTCTTTCAGGATGCCTTGTGGGCAAAGAACACCTTATTCCATCTCTAAGTGATGTTTTCCATGATCCAAAAGAATTTCTGTGACATTATTGAGTGAGACCCTCTGGGCAGATGAGGAAGGATTAGCAAGTCTGAGGATAACTTGAACAATAAAGATATATTGCCATGGGCCTTTTCATTTGGACTTCAGTCTTGGTCAATATCAACATCTTACAGCAAGTCAATAAATCCCGGTATCAATCGTAGTGGTAGTGTCAGAGCCTGCTGCGGGCGACTTAGTTTATGGAGAATCAAGATCTTGGATGAGGCTTTAAATTTGCTGATTTTTCCCCCTGTGGGGTTTGTCTTGGCTTACCCAGTCAGATCAATTTGATGCACCACTCTGGGGAAGGGGGAAAGGGTTGTGGTTCTCAGAGTGAGTTCATTTCTCGCTGATACTGCAACAGAAGCCAAGGGAAGGTTTACAGAAGCCACATTCATCAGGTCAGCTTGTCACTCACAACAGTCAGACGAGGAGAGGCTGGTGGCTGGTACTTCATATGGAGAACTCTAGCATGTCATATTGGGTGGGGGGAAGCATGCAATGATTTGGGAGCTCAGTGGGCTTTCCAGGGACTTCCATAGAACTTTCTCATGGATCACAAAGAGAGTCCAGGTGTGGGCAGTTGAATGCATTCCCTCAAGTCTTCAAAAGCTATTTGTAACTAAGAATGCCTACCCAAATTCTCCATCTTCCTCCCACTGTTTGCAGTGTGTCCTGATATTTCCTCCCACTCAGGGCTTCAGTCTATCCTCTGTTCTTTGGGCTGCCTTAGACTTCTATAACAATGGAGTTCAACAGGATGCCATTTCCATGTCAAGCCCTCAACACCTCCTTCTACTTCCTTCTCTCCCCATGCCTCATCAAAAAGAGAAAACCAAGTCTCTGGAGGATGAGCCAGTCCATAGAGAACAGCTATGCCAAAGCCTCTGGCTGGCCTGCTTGCTGACCATAGATGCATGTGCAAAGCCATGCACTGGAGCCCAGCTCAGGTCAGCAGGGCTGGCTAGCCCACCCCCAACCACAATTGCAGGCACTGTTTTAAGTCACTGACTTTGGACCTGATTTTCTATAAAGTAGTATTATGGCCATAGGCAACGATACAGGATTCATCAGATTGTTATGTAACCTGAGAAATTCCCAAGTAAAATCACCCTAGGTCATGGGGTTCTTGATTCTCTGAGGACCAAAATTCTACCAACTATTGCTAAAATCTAAATTTACACAGAATACACATGAAACAGCAAAAACAAACCAACAAGGCCAGTTCACCCTTTGTTCCCAGATTGCTAGCAAGTGAAATTGCTGCTACCATTAATTTTTGTCCAATTTAGCTCTTTTTTAAAGGGCAAAGGTCATGATTTCCAAAACTATAACCTACCTTTAGCTTCAGAACTATGGATAGCACTGGGCATTTTTGATTTTTTGTTAATATTGTTGTTTTGGTTTTTTGTTGTGATAGAAGTGATAGTCCTTGAACCATTTGTGGCAAGGGACAACCAATCCAGTTGAAAAATATAACCATACATATATTTATGTTGCTGCTGTTACTATAACAGATCACTATGGGCTTGATGTCTTAGCTAGCACAAATATATTACCTGACTATCCTACAGAACAGATATATATCCAACCTAAGAATTATCACCAAGGCCATTCCTCTCTGGAGACTCTGGAAAGGAATCTCTCTCCTTTGCCTTTCAATCTTCTAGGTTGCCTGTATTCCTTGGCTCATGGCTGCCTCCTCCATATTTAAAGCCTGAAACACAGACCAAGTCCTTGCCATATCATATCTCTCTGACCTATTATCTCACCTCCTGTATCCAGTTTTAAGGACTGTAGGGATTAAATCGGATAATCAAAAAGTCCACTATGCTAACCATATGTACAAAATTCCATATGATTTATAAACCAATAGAATCACAAGGTTCATGACTAAGGCATGAATATCTTGAAGGACACATTATCCCAACTGCTAGCACATCATTGTTTTTATAGCCCAAGACTGTTCATGCCCACAGCCTAAATCACAACACTTTGACTTGGTGGTGGTGGCGGCGGCGGCGGCGGCGGCGTGTGTGTGTGTGAGAGAGAGAGAGAGAGAGAGAGAGAGAGAGAGAGAGAGAGAGAGAGAGAAAGAGAGAGAGAGAGAAAGAGAGAAAGAGAGAAAGAGAGAAAGAAAGAGAAAGAGAGTATGAGGGGTGTATATGTGTACATGTGGAGACTAGAGTAGGATATCTGGTATCTATTATTCTCTGCCTTATTCCTAGAGACCAGATCTTTTACTGAAGCACAAGATGACTGATTTCTAGGTCTGTCCTCCAATACTGGGGATAAATTTGGCCATGCTTGGGTTTCTTATGTCAAGGAGTCTATTTCAGGCCCTTATGCTTGTGTATCAAGTATATTTCTCTCTCTCTCTCTCTTTCTCTCTCTCTCTCTCTCTCTCTCTCTCTCTCTCTCTCTGTTTGTGTATGTGTCTGTGCACATGCAGGTGTTTATGCAGAAGCCAGAAGCCAGAGGGTAACCTCAGTTGTCCCCAGGTGCTGTCCATCTTGGTTTTCTGAGATAATACCTCTCACTGAGACCTGGGGTTCATGGATTAGGCTAGCCTGGATGCCCAGAGAGCCTGTCTGTCTCCCCAATGCAGGGATTACAAATGTGAGCCATCACACTTGGTTTCCTAAAAATTATTTTAAATGTGGGTTCTGGGATTGGACTTGGGTCCTTATGTGCACCAGGCAAGCATGTTACCAACTAGACTCTGACCCAGTCCCTGCATCTTTGACATTCTAGAGACCCATCTCTCTTCCTCCGAAACAGCTCAGGAAAACACAAGCCCACAGTACATCATCCTCTGTGGCTTACTCATGGAAAGTATCTACCTTCTTAACCTTCAGGCCCACTTCAGGGGCTCAGCCTGCTTACTTCCATCTCATACTATTAAAACTGGTCTCCAGTGGAACTCTGATGTCACCTGTAGTGCTGGCCCCAGTGGTGAAATGAATGGTGTCACTTGATTCTTCCCATGCTCCAGGCTCACTAGAAACATAAAGCGAGAAGACCTTTTACCTGATCATTTATTTTCTCCTGGAAATACAGACTGCAGCCTTAACTGTCATAGATGCTAGGTCAACAGTGTGGTCACACACAGTGCCTTCTGAGTTACTAGGGTGTTGTAATTCCTGGAGAAATGAACAGGAACAGACAGACTAGAGCTAAGGGAGTATTCCAGAGTGGCTGGGGTAGGGACAAAGCCAGAGGGGCAAAATTTCCCAGTCTAACTTTCTTACCACCTCTGTTCCACAGACAGTTTAAATGATGCATGTGTGTATGTATGTATATATGTATGCATGTATGTGTGCATTTATTAGTTCTGAGGCAGACTCTCACTGTGTAGCCTAGACTGGCTTCATTTACATGGTAATCTTCCTGTCTTAGCCTCCTGAGTGTTATGATTGCAGGTGTGAGCTAGGCCTGTTCAAGAAGGCTAATGGACGGATGTCAGTTGTGAGGCAGGAAAGGCAGAACCATAGTTTGCGTAGACAGGCCTTGCCCACCTCTAGGGAAGCAGGTTGCAGCATGCCCTTGAGGCTCTTGTCTAAATTTGTCTTCTAGGACTTGAATTCTTAGCAGCAGTGGCCCTTAGCTTTCTATGCTGGTGGCTTGCTCCTTTGGGAGAAGGGATGGATCATGGTATCAGCTTTGTCCTAAAGGAGATTCAGAACTTCACACAGGCTGAGTAGTCAGTGTGTCCCACCCGCTGGATGAACATGGGAAAGTTACTTGTCTTTTACAAGCCAAGTTTTCTCATCTATACTAAGGAGGAAGCAGCACCACTGTGCTCATGGCTGATGGCTTCCTTTCTTCTTTGCCAACTTAGCATCAGTGATGCCCAGGTATCACGTAGAGGATCTTGGGGGTGGGGTAGTGGTCCAGCTTCTTATCCAGGTGTGGACATATGACAGTTCTGGCCAGTTAGATGAAAAAGGAAGTTTGCTGCAGAATTCCTGTCAAAGATGTTCCTTTCCCCGATAAGACAAGAAGGATGGGGCTCTTTCCCTCCCTAGACATGCATCCCCTTCCTTCCTTCCTTCTTTCCTTCCTTCCTTCCTTCCTTCCTTCCTTCCTTCCTTCCTTCCTTCCTTCCTTCTTCCTTCCCTCCCTCTCTCCCTCCCTCCCTTCCTTCCTTCTCTCCCTCCCTTCCTTCCCTCCTTCCCTCCCCTCCCCCCCTCTTTTTTGCAGGGCAGGGGATTGAATCCACAGCCTCATGCCTGCTCCTCAGGCCCTCTATCACAGAGTTAGAACCTACGTCTTCCCTTTTTCTTGTCATGAGACTTGTAAGTAAAAAAAAAAAAAAAACAAAACAAAACATCAAATACACAGAACCCACTAAGCACCATGGCTTAGCAGTACTGTAGAATATGGATATCTCCCCTTGAGGCCATGTGGCTGACTGGGAGCAGCTTGCTGCTATTGCCCAGCATTGAGAGTATTCTACCATAAATAGTTCGGAAAAGATCCACATTCTGAATTTGAAGTACAGTTCTTATTGAATGCCTATCACTTTCAAGCCTTTATTAATTAGAGACAACAAAAATCGAACCACATTGTGAGTAGCTGTAGCTAGATTCTCCACAGAGGGAGACCTCTGCTCTGGAATGGCTTTTGAACATCAAAGCTTGGTTTATGATGGCTGATCCACATTTGTTGTTGTTGTTGTAAACAAGGCCTTACTGTGTAGCCAGAACTGGCCTGGAACACATAGAAATCCATCTGTCTCTATCTCCTGAGTTCTGAGATTAAAGGTGTGAGCCACTACACCCAGCTAGGTTCATATTCCTTTCAGTGGTCCTCCATTTTCCTACTGCTGTGACCCTTTAATACAGTTCCTTATGCTGTGGTGACCCCAACCATAAATTATTGCATTGCTACTTCATCTGTGTAATTTTGCAACTGTTATGAATCATCATGTAAATATCTGATATGTGACCACAGGTTGAGAATTGCTGCTTTAAAATAAAAAAAAAAAATTGTTCTTATATAGTAAAATTGGCCCTTTGTGTTATGTTGATTTCAACACATAAATGGGTTCATGTAACTACAGGTATTGACCAGTTCCTTATTGAGACAGAGTATCTGGGATACAATAACTTGAGAGAGGCAGAATGTATTTGGGGCTGTGGTCTCAGAGGTTTGCCCGATGGCTGACTTGCCCTTTGGCTATGGGCTTTGGTGAAGTGGAGCATAACAGCTACAGGAGCGTGTGTGAGAGCAAAGCTGCTCACCTCATACAGCCAAGAAGCAGAAAGAGGCAGATGGAAAAGGGCTGGGCCCGAAGTACCTTCAAATACATGCCCTTAGTGAGGAACTTCCTCCAACCCGGCTTTACTTCCTAACAGCCCATGCATAAACTCATCAGTGGATTAACTCTGTAAGGAAATTAGCATCCTCATGATCAAGTCTCCTCTGAAGGCCTGGAGATACCACCAGCTTAGAATTGATCCTCCCTTTTGTGGAGAGACCTTTTGCATCTAATGCACAGTGGCAGCACCCTATCACAGTGAGGATCCAGCTTCTTCATGCTGTTTTCGGTCATGTTCTTCCCTTATTAGCTAATCCCTAGGACCTGTTTGTCCATTCTCTGTCACAATAGGCTTGTGATTTTGAGAGCATCCTATAGATGGAATTACAGACGATGCCCCCTTTAGAGACTGACTTCTTCACTCAGGATAATAATGCCTGTGAAATTCATTGAAGTTATGTGCTGTTCTTTAACTTGTGGAGTAGTATGACATTATATGGTTTTGCCATATTTTGTCTACCCACTCACTTAATGAAGGACGTTTAGGTTGTTTTCATTTGGGCAGTTATGAATCAATCTGCTATAAATATTGTGGTCCGGTTTCTGGATGAATGTAAGTTTCTGTTTCTCCATGGTAAATAACTAGACATAGGATTGCTAGTCCATATGCTAAAGGGCGTGTTTAACTTCATAACAAACTTCCAAGCTGCTTCCTAGAGTGGACTCGTCATCATCCTGTGAGGTCTCAGATTTCTAGTTACTTCACATTTTCCTCAACACCTGGCAAATTTGAGGCAAGCTTTATCTTAGTCTAAAAGATGTTCAGTGGTAGATCCTCATGGTTTGTTTGCCTTTCTCTGATGGTTAATGATGCTGAGAGAGAGAGAGAGAGAGAGAGAGAGAGAGAGAGAGAGAGAGAGAGAGAGAGAATGAGGATATGAATATGCACGTGTGTGCCATTTTGACATCTATCTATATATGCCCTCTGGAGATATGTTAGTTGTAGTCTTTTGCTAACTTTAAACTACGTGGCTTCATTTATTGTATAGTTTTTTCCCCTTGACATATTTGAACACAAGTCATTTGTTAAACATGTGATTTTGACACATTTTCTCTCAGTCTGTAGCTTCCATCATCTGAACAGTACATTATTATTTTTTTGCAGACAATAAATTTTGAAGATGTTCACTTTTCAGGTTTATAAAAATCATTTTATGCTTTTGGTGTCATATCTAAGAATGTTGGCTGAAATTTGGGACTCGAGGATTCTCATTCATGTCTCCTATAACATTTGTAGTTTTGCATTTAATGTTTTGAGCCAGAGCTACTTGAGTTAATTTTTGCATGTGGTATAAAATTTAAGTTAGTATTTTTAGCACATGGATATTCAGTTATTACAATACTGTTTGCTAAAAATACTGTTCCCCATAGGATAGCATCTGCATTTTTGTCAAGACTCATTTGGCCATACTTGTCCTATTTTTGGACTCTGTTCTTTTTCACTGATACTTGTATGAGAAAATAATTCTTTCTTTAACTGTCCATTCTTTGTAATACTATGCCTTGACTTCTGTTTTTTCATAGTCATTGTTAAAATCAGTATGATTTCTCCAACCGTGTTCTTTATTTATAAATTGCTTGAGCTATTATTTTATCTCCTTTCCACATATATTGTAGAATAAACTTGTCTAAATTTACAGAAAAGAATCTCACTGGGAATTTGATTGAATATATTTAATATATGATGGGTAATATGTGATGTTAACCATGTTTTCTGTAGAGGCCCTGAGGCCTGATGAAGGAGTTCTCTTGTATCCCTAGATCTTGAATTTTGTCAAATGGGTTTTTGAATCAACTGATTGGATCATGTGGTTTTCTTTCTTAGATCACTGACTTTTCAGAATGATCTGCATTTGCTTGTGTGTATTATTCTTTTCATGTTATCCTAGTTTAATTTGCTACTGAGGAATATTGATGTGTAGATTTCTTTCTTGTGTTCTCTCTCTCTCTCCTCTTTTCTTTTTTACCCCACCCTTCCTTCCTTCCTTCCTTCCTTCCTTCCTTCCTCCTTCCTCCTCCCTCCCTCCCTCCCTCTCTAATTTTATTCCATCTCAGTTTTCAGTGTCAGCACAATACTTACTCCATAAACTGAGATGAAATGTTCCTTCCATTTTTAAGGAATAGATGCTCTAGAATTAATTTTATTTATTGTTTAATGTTTGGCAGAGTTTGCCAGTTAAACTGTGTAATCCTATTAATTGCTTCTTTGAGGAACTATTTAAAACCACACATTCAATTTCTTTAATAAGTTTAAAATGATTTAAACTTCGCCAACTTTGAGTACTTTGTGTTTTTTTTTTTTATGCCTCATCCCATTTCATCTTTATTAGCAAATTTATTTGTGTAGGATTACTTTTTAATGTTCCCTTAATACTGGTTTAATGACTGTGGAGTCTGTACTGATGGCACTTTGTTTGATGCTAGTATTCATAATTGGTGTGTCTCATCTATCTCGTCTTTTCCCGTGCCAATCTTCCCAGAACTTTTCAATTTTATTGATCTTTGTATTTAACAAGCTTTTGTTTTTATTGATTTCCTTTCCCCCCTGTTTTTAGTTCCTTTGTTTTTGGTGTCTTTACTATTTCTTCCCATTTGTTTGTTCTGAGTTTATTTTGCTCTTCTTTTACTAGTTGCTCACTGTTGAGACTTAGATTTTTTTTTTTTAACTTAAATTTTGCTTATTTTCTAAGATCAGTATTTAGTGCTGTATATTTCTCTAGAAGAATTGCCTTAATGCTTTAAAACTTATAGGGCTTGTTTTCACTTTTGTTCAGTTAAAATTCTTTCCCAATTTCTCTTGAAATGTTCTCTTTAACCTCCGGGTTATTTGGAAATCTGTTGTTTAGCTTCCCAAAGGAGATTTTCCTTTTTATCTTTCTTTACTGTATTCTATCTTAATTATGTTGTGATCCAAGACTATGTTTTGTATGCCCTCCATTACTTTCCATGGTTAAGGTTTATTTTATGACCCACAGTGTGGTCTGTCTTTGTGATGGTCCAAGAATGTGCATTCTGGGCTGGGGTAGTGGCACACACCTGTAATCCCAGCACTCGGGAGGCAGAGGCAGGTGGATTTCTGTGAGTTTGAGGCCAGCCTGGTCTACAGAGCTAGTCTGTACTCCAAAGCTACAGAGAAACCCTGTCTCAAAAAACAAAACAAAACAAAACAAAACAAAACAAAAACAACAACAACAAAAAGAATGTGCATTCTGCTATTTTTGGTTGGGGTATTCTAGAAATGTCAATTAGAACCAGTTGGTTGATGGTGTTCTGTTCTATGTTCTTATTGATTTTCTGTCTATTAGTTCTATTTATCATTAAGAGAAAAGTGTTGAAGTCCCCAATTATAATGAGAGAACTGCTTAATTCTCATTTCAGGTCTTACTAGTTTTTGATTCATGTGTTTTGAAGATCTGTTGTTCTGTCATGATTATGATTGTCTTTGCTTCCTGGTGAACTGGCCCTTGTAATTTCTTTATTTCTGATGGAATTCATGTCTGATATTAATATAGTCACTGGTATTTTCTTCTGTTTAATCTATGGTATATTTTCCCTTTTCCTTTATATATAGATCAAATTTCTTATAAATAACATATAGTTGGATCACAGTTTTAAAAGTGTATTCTGACAATATCTGTTCTTTTATTTTTTGAGAAAACATTTACTATGAAGACAAAGCTACCCTTCAACTTGTGATTCTCCTGTCACAGCCTCTTGATTGCTGGATTATAGGTATGTAAAACGACATCTAGCTATCATTTATCTTTTAATTGATGTATTAAGACCATTCTTTTTTTTTTTTTTTTCTTATCTTTTTTTGAGCTGAGGATCGAACCCAGGGTCTTGCGCTTGCTAGGCAAGCGCTCTACCACTGAGCTAAATCCCCAACCCACGACCCATTCTTTTTTTTTTTTTTTTTTTTTCTTTTTGGTTTTTTTTTTGAGACAAGGTTTCTCTATAGCTTTGGAGTCTGTCCTGGACTAGCTCTGTAGACCAGGCTGGCCTCGAACTCACAGAGATCCGCCTGCCTTTACCTCCCGAGTGCTGGGATTACAGGCGTGCACCACCACTGCCTGGCTTTTTTTTTTTTTTTTTTTTTTCTGGAGCTGAGGACCGAACCAAGGGCCTTGTGCTTGCTAGGCAAGTGCTCTACCATTGAGCTAAATCCCCAACCCGACCATTCTTATATAATTTATGATACATTACAATATGTGCTTGCCATTTTATTATTTGTTTTCTAGTTTTATGTTCTGGGTTTTGATCATTTAGTTTTCCTTTCTTGCTTTTATTTGGGTTTTTGAAAAAAGCATATTTTTAGTGTATTTACTCTTTTTGGATGTCTTTATATAATTTCTAAAGTTCTAGGGAGTGTAGCATACACACTTAGCTTCCACAGATGCTTTAGAATCACCAACTCACTGTTTTAGGTAGAGTGCAGAAATCTCCATACGTTAGACCCTCTGTGCCCCCTTATGCTGCAGTTGTCTTCTATTGTACCTCCGCCTACACTGCACCCGCCTACACTGCACCCGCCTACACTGCACGCCTTATCAGGCATCGTGTTAATTTTGTCTTTGATCCTCAAACGTGAAGATATGAGCAGCTGAGTTCCACAACCAGATGTTTACACTTCATCCTGCTCTCATTCTTATTCCCCAGATTGTCTTCTAGAAGTTTTTCTTTCTGTCTGAAGAACTGATGTCAGCAATTCCTTTAGAACAGATCTGCTAGCAAAAGATTCTCTTATTTAATTGGAGAGCTTTATTTTGCCTTAGTTCCTGAAGAATATTTTTACTTGTTATGGCATCTGTTGACTGTGTTTTGCTTTCTGAACTTTACACGTCTATGTAATGAAGAAGCAGAGTGGTAGAGAGGTCCCCAGAAATCCACAAAGATACCTCCACAATAGACTACTGGCAATGGTTGAGAGAAAGCCTGAGCTCACTGACTCTGGTGATCAAATGGCCGAATACCCTAACTGTCATGCTACAGCTCTCATCCATTGACTGATGGAACTGGATGCAGAGAACCTCGGCCAAGCCCCAGGTGGAGCTCCAGGAGTCCATTTGGTGAAAGAGAGGAGGGATTATATGAGCAAGAGATATTGAGACAATGATTGGAAAAAGCACAGGAACAAATAGCCAAACTAGTGGAAATACATGAACTATGAACCAACAGCTGAGGAGCCCCCATAGAAATGGATCAGTCCCTCTGGATAAGTGAGACAATTGATTAGCTTGAACTATTTAGGAGGCCCCCAGACAGTGGGACCTGGACCTGTTCTTAGTGCATGAACTGGCTTTCTGAAACCTAGGGCCTATGCTGAGATATTTTGCTCAGCCTTGGTGTAGGGAGGAGGGGACTGGACCTACCTCAACTGAATCTACCAGGCCGAGCTGAATCCCCAGGGGAAAGCTTGCCTTGGAGGAGGTGAGGGGGAGGACTGGGGGGGGAGGTTGGGGGATGGGAGGAGGGAGGACAGGGGAATCTGTGGCTGATACGTAAAATTAAATTAATTATAAAATAAAAAATGTCTGTGTGATAGTGATGAGTTGGCGTTTGGTGGTAGAAAACATGAAAATATGATTATCATGTGTGAAGCCCTGGGTTCAATCTCAAGCACCCCAAACATGCTAAGCTTCCTCCTCTTGGCTTCTGGTTTCCAATACCAAATCTATAGCTGTCTGATCCATTGCTTTCCTGCAATTTTTTTTTTCCTGGTAGCATTTAGGACTCACAGTTTGCATTTAATTTTTAGTTTTTGACTATGTTTAAGTACAGGTTTATTTGAATTCATTCTGATCTGGATTTGCTGAGGTTTTTTTTTTTTTTTTTTTTTGAGTTGTTAGGCTTATTTATCCTTTGCGGACTTTCTAGTCATTATTTCTTGAACCATTTTCCAGCTTCAGGTTAGTTTTACATAGTAGCACAAATGCTACATGTCTTAGTGTCACACGGGTTTCTGAGATTAATGTTACTGAAAATAAGTTTCAAATTTATCCCTGCTCTTTATTTTTGATATTTAAAAATCCTGTTATCCAAGCTTATTGTCTCTTCTCTCTGTCATCTGGATTTTTCTATTGAGCCAATACCACATCTATAGTCCTCGCCTTTCCTCTTGATTTTTTCTTAATATCTTCATTTTTTAATTTTTACATTCTTTTTCAAAGTATTAGTAATTATTTGGTGATGCATATTTATACTAATGGCTGCTTTCATGTCTTTATCAGATAATTCTATTATTTATATCATGTAGATATTCATATCAATTCGTTGTTCTTTCTCAAGTGAGTTGGAAAATTTCTGATTCCTCATAGATTAAATAAGTTTGGATTGAATTTTCAATGTTATAGGCATTTTATTTTGAGACTCGGTACTTTCAAAATCTTATGGAGAATGCTTTTGTTTTTACAAAATTTTGTCTTTGGGATGTAGGTTCTGGCTGTCTGTCTTTTGACTGTCCCCACATTATTATTCTTTCCTCTCTGCCTTTCTTTGTGTGTGCGCCTGTGTGTGTGCGTGCGAGCATGCGTGCGTGCGTGCGTGCGTGTGTGTGTGTGTGTGTGTGTGTGTGTGTTTTGTGAGGACTGAACCTATGGCCTTGTGTATACTAGGCAAGCACTCTTTCTTTTTTATTATTATATTTGTGTTTTAATTTTACACATCAACCATGGGTTCTTCTGTCCTTCCCCCTCCCGCCCCTACCCCCACTTTCCCCCCAGCCCCTCCCCTCCATTCCTATCTCCTCCAGGGCCAAGACTCCCCTGGGGATTCATTTAAACCTGGTGGATTCAGTACAAGCAGGTCCAGTCCCCTCCTTCCAGGCTGAGCAAAGTGTCCCGGCATAAGCCCAAGGTTCCAAACAGCCAGCTCAAAGGCTGTGGAACACTCTTCCTTTTGAGCCATACACCCAGCTCTTCCATATTCTATTATTCCCAGGTCAATTTGGTTTTTAAATCCTTTGTGTGCTTTTTGAATATCATCCATGTGTGTTCCACAGATTGGACCTGAGTAGTAGTCTGTCTGTTACTTCAGTGCCCACAGCCTTGGTGTATTGATTGGAATGAGATTCATGTAACCACAGTCTAGGGGTTCATAACCATCATAAGGAAAGACCTTTTCAAATATTACTTCTTGGTCCCTAGATCTCTAATCATTCCTTTTGTGTAATTTTGCTGCCCACATCAACAGCATGTTCACATCTGGACCCAGCAGTTGATGGACACAGAGAGAAAACAAGTGGTTGGTGTTTACTCCACTTTCCTGGGTCATATCTCCACCAGTCATGGGAGGAAGGTTCCTCTTCCCCCAAGTCTTGATTTCTGTGGCAATCTGTATTAATGTCAACAGGTTTATTTGTTTATTGAGTTGAAATGTGAGAACATGGAGGAAAAAATCCCCAGTGTTTAGGAATTGATACACTGCTTCTGAGAGCTGTGAGTCCCCTTTCTCAATCTCCAAGCCAGAGTGAGAGGCTTCTCCTGTGGCTCAGAGGCCTCTGTACCCCAGGGCCTCTTCTGGGTTTGGAAATGCATTGAGCTCAGTCTGGGGGACCAGACTGAAAGAAACAGTCAGCTCACAATTTCTGTTTGAGAGGAGAAGTAAGAGATAAGACAGCTGCTTCACAGGTAGTGCCTGAGGCTGATGCAGCATTCAGTAGGGAAAGCAAGGTGAGTGAGCTCACTCCATCTTGCTGGAGCCAGGATACCCATGCTGTCTCACAGACAGAATGGTAATTCTCACTTCTACACACCATGTTGAATGCTCCGTTTAATCCATGCCAGGTTTTCCGTTTTGATTCACATCTGACCTGCTGTTACACTTTCACTGACTACAGGGTTTAAATTAGTTATGATTTTATAATGTTGTTCTTTAAATATGTATTAGCACACCACTAGGTCTAAGCTAAGCTTATAGTACTGAAATAACTACAACACACACATTTTGTAAATTAAATGTGAACAAAAGTATAAAACAAAACATTGTGACCCATCTCATTTATTTCATGTGACTGATAACATGCATTGAAGCAAAACAACTGTTCGACCAATGAACTCCAGTGTGTGACTGTGGTGTGGGGCCTTTTGCACTCTTGGTGGTGCATGGCAACTCTGTTTGCACCCTCATTTCTCTGTCTTAGCACTATACCACCCAGAAAATTCCATGAATACAGTGTGATATGACTCCATTTGGCTTGCTTTAATTCAAACCAGCATTCACAATATTAACTCTGTGTCCCTTGAAACAAACAAAACCCCGTATGGTTCTGCTTTCTGAGACCTCATTTACCCCAAATCGACTATAATCTTACATAATAATATTAGCCTTAACACCTTCAAGGGAGAGGCCACATTTCCATAAATCTTATTATTGTACATTATTATGATTCTTTTATTTCAATCTCTTACTGTGCTTTATTAATTAAATTTTATCATAGGTGTTTTTGTATAGGCAAATCATAGTATATACAGAATTCAGTACTATCCTAAGACCTTCAAGCATCTGCTGAGAATTTTAGAATGTATCCTGTGAAGATAAAGAGAGGATCATTGTACAAAGATACATGCACATGTACAAAGATAAGTCTTTCTTCAGTAGCCAACAAGATTCAAGTAGTCATCACTGATGCCAACATGAATGAAATATCACTGAAAAATCAAACCGCTCTTTAACTAAAGGAGCCACAGACTTATGTTGTACTCTCTGGCTCAAAGGATATCCTGGTGGAAAGTTTCCAGAAAGGGAAATGGAGAGCTCTGCTTGCAAATGCAACATAAGCTCTTGGCTTTGGAAAAACAGACATCTTGCCACTGGGCTGGGGTCTCTTGGGACAGAGGAGTCAGTGGAGGGAAGTGAGTGCAGGTGCTTTTGCAGCATCTTGTGAAGAGCTACTCCTGTCTGCTGCACCAGGTCTGTAGGGGTGCAGTTCTTGCCAAGCAGATTATGTGCGGACTTTGGGGCAGAGTCTGTATTGAGTGTTTTTGTCATGGCCCTGTGTATTTCCCCGAAACTACTGTCTCTGCTTAGTTAAGTGGTTGTGTCCATGAGACTGCCCTTCTTGGGTGTGGATTGTAGACTGGAGAGTTTAGCCCTATCTCTACTGCCCCAGATATGTTCTGGAGATCAGAGACCATGGGGAGATGTAGGGTTGGCTCTCCATGCCCAACAGACACACAACAGCACAGACAACTCCTTAGGGTGGGCTAGTGATACTTTCCATTATTTTTGTAAAAGCTGAGGTGCATCTCATGACATACAAAGTCATGTACACATGCATTCACAATGTTGCATCAACTCCTCTAGTTTCTGGACCTTTCAGCTCCTCTGAAGAACATCTTTAGTCTTCATTTAAATTTCTCTTAAAAATTAGCATTCAGGGTTGAGGGTTTCTTTACAGCTTTTTTTTTTTTTTTTTTTTTTTTTTTTAAATCATATTCTGCCTTGGTTGACTCTATTCCCTAACTCCCTTCTCCGATCCCACTGTCTCCATGGTTTGTTGCCTTCCTCTTCTAGAAGCTTCTATTCTGCTTTCATGTCACATGTTACCCTTTTCCTCCCTTCAGGCCTTCCCTCTCTCTCTCACTCATATTCTAGTTTTATGACCTATACCCCCTGAACACACATGTACACATATGTTAAAGTTAAAATCTATGATCCACACATACGAGAAAACATACAATATTTATCTTCTGGAATCTGAGTTAATTAACTACATATAATAATTTTCAGTTCTATCCATTTTCCTGGAAATGCCACAATTCCAGTTTTATTTACAGCTGAATAAAATTCCACTGTGTGTATGTACCACATGAAAAAAATTTGTTCATCTGTTGGTAGGCATCTAGGTTGGTTCCGCTTCCTAGCCACAGTGAATAGAGCTGTGATAAACATGGATGTTGTGTAAGTATCTCCTGGTAGGACTCAGAGTCTTCGAGTACTTGCCCAGGAGTGGTATAGCTGAATTATATGGCAGTTCTAATTTTAGCCCGTTGAGAAACCTCCACAGTGATTACCATAGTGGTTGCGACAGTTCACACCCCCGCAGCCATGAATAAGTGTTCCTGTTTCCACACATCTTTACCAGCGTTTGTTGTCATTTGCTTTTATGACGTTAGCCATTCTAACTAGGGTGAGTCGGAATATCAAAGCAGCCTTGATTTGCATTTCTCTGATGGCTAAGGATGTTGAATACTTTTCCAAAAATATTTATTGATCATTTGTTTTTCCTTTTTTGAGAACAGCCCTTTCAGTTCATTAGCCTACTTATTCAATGAAAGCTTTTTTTTTTTTTTTTTTTTTTTTTTTTGGTGTGTTTTTTGTTTAAATTCGGTTTGCAAGTCTTTCATTGAGAATGGTTGCATCTAGGTTCACGAGAGAAATTGGCCTATAGTTTCTTCTTCTGTTGTGTCCTTACCCAGTTTTGGTATCAGGATATTGGTTTTGTAGAATTTTTTTCCCCTCAAGATAGAGTTTCTCTGTGTAGCCCTGGCTATCCTGGAACTCACTCTGTAGACCAGGCTGGCCTTGAACTCAGAGATCCACCTCCCTCTGCTTCCCTGGGATTAAAACCATATGCCACCATGGCTGTAGAATGAGTTTTATAGCATTCCTTCCCTTTGTATTTTGTTCATTAAATATTGGCATTTGGTAGAACTTAGCAGTGAACCCTTCTCATTCTGGATTTTTTCTTTTGGGAAGATTTAAAACTACTGCTTAAATTTCTTTGCTTTCTATGGATCTGTCTGAGTTTATATCTTCTTGGTTTAATTTTGGTAGGTCACATATATTTAGGAACTAATTTTGTCTAGATTTTACAACTTTTTGGAGTGTAAGTTTTCAAAGTATTCTCTAACGAGTCTCTGGATTGCATTGCAGTTTGTGATACTAACTCCCTTTTCATCTCTAATATTATTGATTTGAGTCCTCTCTGTCTTTCTTTTGGTTAGTTTGGCTAAGTGGTTGCTCAATCTTGTTAATCTTTTCAAACTAATTCTTTGATTAATTCTATATGTTGTTCTTTCAGTCTCTGTTTCATTAATGTCTGCCCTAATTATTTTTATTTCTTGTCTTCTATTGCATTTGATTTTGTCTGTTTCTTGTTTCTCTAGGGTCTTGGGTATCATTAGTTCACTTATCTGCAGTCTCATTGATTTTTTTAGTGTGAATATTTATAGCTATGAACATTCCTCGTGGAACTGTCTTAGCCGCTCTTAGGTTCTGTGTTGGTTTGAATGAGAATATCCCTCATGGGCTCATCTTTGAACATTTGGTCCTCATATGATGGTGTTGTTTGGGGAGGCTTAGGAGATGGGGACTTGTTGGAAAGCATGCCACTAGAGTCGAGTTTTGAGAGTTTAAAAGTCTTGAACCATTTCCAGCTACTCTTTCTGTTTCATGTTTATGGTTCAAGATGTGAGTTTCCAGCTTGCTCTTCCAGCCACCTTGCCTGCTACTAACTGACATGCTTCCCTACCATCATGGACTCTAAGTCAAATAACTTTCTTCCATAAGTTGCCTCAGTCATACAGCTTTATCACAGCAACAGAAAACTAATACAGGTTCTGGTAGATTATACTTTGATTTTAATTTGATTCAAGGAATTTTCAATTTCCCCCTTGATTTCTTCAGTGGCCCACTGCTTGTCCAAACTATATTTTTCAATTTCCAAGTATTCGTATAGTTTCTTTTGCTGTTGGTTTCTAGTTTTATTTCATTGTGATCTGATAAGATACAAGGGATGATTTCTTTTGTTTTTATATTTGTTTAGGCTTACTCTAAAGTGATTATTTTAGATAAGGTTCTATGCATTGCTGAGAAGAATGTAGATTCCTTATTTTTTGGATTGAATAGATAGATATGTGTTATGTCTAGTTGATGTTTGGTACAACCTAGCTCTGAATTTTTTCATTGATGTTTGGAGCATCTATCTCAAGAGGAGAGTGGAGTACTGGGGTATGGGCTCTTTCATCCCTTCTAGTGCTTGTTTTTTATGAATTTGGGAGCCTGAAGATTCAGTATATGCACTTACAATTGTTATATCTTTGTTATGATTCAAATATGCTTCTTCTTTTTCTTCTTCTTCATTGGGATGGTGCATTTTCCCTCTTGTCTTGGATTGTCTTTTACATCTCCACAGGTGTGTGTATGTGTGTGGGCTGCCACACTCCTTTGACTAAGTTAAGTCATCGTGTCTCTTTAAACAAGTTCTTCTGTGACTCAGTCCACTTTCCTCTAGCATCTGCTGATTTGCACCCTGGTCCCGGTTACAATCTTGTGTCTGGTGTTGGGGAAACTGATCTTTCTATGCTCAGGGATTTATGTGACTGAGTCTGCAAGGAGGTATGGAAAGCTGGCCTACTGTTTATCTTTTGGCTTTTGAGGTTGCTGCATTCCACAGCACATGTCCAGCAGTCTTGTGTAGCTCACCTGGATAATGGCAGGAAGAGGTGGTTATTTTCTTTGGCAAATAGTTGTTTGGTATTAGCTTCAGGTTTCTGAGACACACTTTTGGCTCCCCATTGCAGTGCCTGCCTAATCCAGCTGGCCTTATCCAGCCTTTGGTTTCTTTCCCACAGTCTGGACATTCTCTCTCTGGCTCTTATAGCGCCTGCCCATGGGGACGTTTCACTGGTGGCTATAGTTGATGCTGGCTGGCAGGAACAGCTTGTTCTGACTGGGGGATGAGAGTGGACTGGCCTCTTCTCTGTGGGGAAATTCTGACCTCCATTTATTTCTGTTTCCTTTAGATGCTTCTTCTCTTATACCAATGGGACGTACCAGTTTTAATTTTAATTTTATCTTTATCTGCTTGCAGACAGAGTTTCTATTCTTTCATCTTTCCTGGAAGTCTCTAGCTTGCTCTACATAATCCTTTCTCATTTCCTACCCTGTCACTAGCTTCTGGAAAACACTAATATGCTTTCTGTCTCAATGCATTTGTCTGTTCTGACTATTTTATATAAAAGAAATTGGGGTTAAAAAGATGGTTCAGTGGGTAAAAGCGCTTGCTGAGCAAGCCTGATGATGTGAGTTCAGACCCATGGAACCCACATAAAAACAAGACTTAGTAGCGTGTGTAATCACAGCACCCCAACAGCTCGATGAGAGGAGGAGGAAGGAGAATTCTCTAGAAACTCACAGACCAAACAATGTGAAGTACACCATGCAGTGATAAAACAGCAAGAGAAATCTTACCTCAAACAAATTGTAAGGAGAGGATGAGGCTTGAGGTTGTCCTCTGACCTCCACATGTGGGCTCTGACCTTCACGCACAAACATGTACACACGTATCTGTACACAAATATTTATATCAAAAGAATTATCCAGTATATTGATCTTTTATATCCAGCTTCTTTCACAGTGTGAGGTTTTAGGTTTATCCTGGTTATAGTATGTACTGGTCCTTCCTTATTTATATGGATGATTTCTTTTTCTTTTTTTTTTTTAAACAATTTTATATTTGTTTATTTTATTATTTTATGTGTATGAGTGCCTGCAAGTAGTATGTGTGTATCACATGTGTGCCTGGTGCCCTCAGTGGTCAGAGAAGGGCATCTGACCTCCTGGGATCCCCTGGGATCCCCCAGGATTGGAAATATAGATAGTTGTGAGCCACCACATGGGTTCTGGGAATTAAAACTAAGAGCATCAAGTACTCATAACTGCTGGGCCGACTATCCAGCATGGGAATGATTTCTTTTAAGATAAAGCATTTGTATCAGCATTTTGACACATTGTTACATTTGTCCCCCCCCCCCCACTCCCTCCTTTTCCTTTTACCATCTTTTCCACTTGAGGAGGTTAGGGTAAGTCTTTCTTTTAACCTGAATAAGAATGCATAAAGAATTTATTGTGGCTTTTTTTCAAGACTTGATGGTACAGCAAGATCATCGTCAATACAGTGTTGGTAAATCCAGCTACTAGGGACCACGGGGGAGAAAGGTCTCCCTTCATCTGACTGCCAGTGACATTTTATTGATACCTGCTATATGCTGGGGTGTTCTGGATTAGGAGGCCATGTTGAGTGATGTACTAACTCTGCCATTATGATGACTTGTGGCCAAGAGGAGGTGTTGCAGAAACACTAACCAGCCTTAACAATGCTCTGGAAGAGCACAGAGTGTTGACATCTAATTGATTGGCAGGACTTCTAGAAGAGGCTGATACTTGAGTTGAGTCATCCAGGTCAGAGGGAGAAGGTCATGAAAGAACCAGCTAAGAGGAAGATCCAGGACATGATGGTGATCCCTGCAGGCTCTGAAGTCACCTAATAAAACAGCTAGTAAAAGGCCATCAGAAAGGCATCAAGGAACCCCAACATCCCTGCAGCCAAACCACAGACAGTGGCTGGCTATCTGTTGCTCAGTGAAGTTGTTCCTTCCAAAAGTGGACCAAGGGGTAAACTTGATGAGAGGAGTGTCCACGTGAGTCTGAAAGTGTAGGTGACTAGTCAAATCCAGACATGGTGGTATGAGAATAAGAGCTGGGCAGCTGGACCGGAGTCTCCTTTTTGCCACCCAGCTGTGTGACCTTGGACAAGGTACTTAGTATTCCAATGCTTCAGTTGTGCCATCTATACAATAGAAATAGCAACATGGGCATTGTGAGGACCTTGTGAGGTCACCAGCCATTGGCAAGATGCTTGAGTCAGTGCTGTCAGGGAATCTTGTACTTAGTGACTCAGCTTTTATCGTTCCTCTGGACTGCTCACAGAAGCCACCCATTAGGGGTAAGCACCATAATGGCAGCCATGTGCCAGGTTCTAGGTGATTTATACATCCTGTCAATGCGCTCTATTTACAATTCATGAGGGAAGTTAGAAGGCAGAGCTAATGGATGAGTGACCATGCTTGGAGATAGATACCTTCCCACAAGACCCACAGCTACTACGGTGTATGGGTGCAGAGTCCGCATTTGGTCTCCAGTGGCAAAGCTGCTTCCAGAAGCCTGCTCTTAACTACTTCTTTACTCTGCCTCTATTATGTCGGGCTTCAGGTAGAATGCCAGTGGTGCATGCACCCCAGGAAGCAGGTTGTGTACTGGGTTGTCAGGAGGATATCTGAGCCCACTCTGTGTCTTAACATCTATTTCAGACACTTAGAGGCTTATTCCCTTGCCTTTTGACACAGGCAAAAACACTCTAGTTTGAATGTACACCCATCTACATCCCTCCCCATTCTCTGTATCAGATTAATTTCATGTTTGTCCCATAATCCAAAATGCAGGGGGTTTCTCTCTTGAGATCACAGTCTAACAACACAGAGGGTGGGTTTGGATTCAGGGACCATGATGGAGTACATCAGGGAGACTCACACATAATGAAACTGAATCTCAGCTAAGGGCACAGAATTGCCTTGCAGAGCAATGATTTTCGACAGGGCACCTGCAGCTACTGCAGCCTACTATATCTCTCCAGGGAGTGTTGTGGGGCTTCTGCTGGGGTGGGGGAACTTGATGCTTTTGCAAACTGTTATAGGTCTGGATCAGAAACCATGGGCTCCCAAGAGTTAACCCCACAGGACATGTGCTCTGGGAGCTGGCACTTACTTGTGATTGCTGTTTCCCTCTTCATCATGATGGAGGAATAATTTTTGGTAAGAGCTATTAGAATGCCTGAGCCAATAATTGCCATGGAGAGTGGTCATAATCACATTTCCTGTTCCCATCGGGGCCTTGGGTCCTGCAAGGCCCCAAATCACCTTACTGGAGGTCTTTCCAAGTAGAGTTTGCAGGAGAACCTCCAGAAACATGGCCCTGGGGCGTGGCACACCCTCTTTTGTGTTCTACCAACTTGGTAGAACATGCCAAGCTCTAGAGGAACCTGGCGTGGAGTTCTATCTACTGCATTACCCTTGATATGGAGACCGCAAGAGGGAAATCTGTAGGTAGCTTACATGTGGACAGAGATCCTCCATCCTGGTGGAGCATGAGCTGGGTGGGCAGTGGGTTCCTTGTGGTGCTTGATGCTTGAGGACCCAGTGCTCTAGGCTCTCTGAGAACGGAGGTTTGTGATTTGAGCCATCGTGAGGGCATTAGAAGAGAGGAGGGGAATTTTCTTCCCACCTGTCTTCTCTTCCTCTCCCTTATCCTTCTTGCTTCTTTCCCTCTCTCCTTACATCAATTTTCCTTAAGAAGTTACCAAGCACTTAGCATGCTCTAGGACTGGATCATTCACGTATGGAGAAGACACTTCCTCGAGTAGGTAGCCAATGCTCCAATGCACGGTATAATGAGGTCTGTGCACTCAAGGTGGAGTTAGGGAAGCTCGGAGGAGGGAAGTGACTGGCTTTGCTTAGCACTGGATTAGGGGCTAAGAGTGAGAGGAAGTAGGGAGGATCAGGGAAGGGTTCATGAAGGAATTGGAATTCGAGAGATATTGGAGGAGATTGTTAGGTAGAGGAGCAGGGAAGGAGTTCTGGAAAGAGGAAACAGTTTATACAAAGGTACTGTGGTTTGTGTAAGTACCCTCCCTCAAAACCCAGATGTTAAAACATCGGTCCCAGTTAGTGGCAGAATTGAGGAACTAGTAGAGATTTTCAGAGTTGTGGCATAGTTGAAATTTTCTAGTAGTTAGAGACATGCCCAGGGTGCAGACATTAGATCCTGGCACCTGCCTTCTTCCTTTCTCTTGGCTTCCTGACTGCCACGAGGCAAGCAGCTTCCTCTGGCATATACTCCAGTCATGGTGTACTGTCCTTCCATAGGCCCAAAAGTAATAGGGTCAACTTCTGACACTGTGAGGTAAAGTCAACTTTACCTCTTTTAAAGCTGGTTATATTGGGCATTATAAAGTGGAAAGCTGACAGATGTAAAAGGTCTGGAGCTAGACCTGAGGAGGTATTCAGGAAAGGGGCATAGGGTAGTCCAGTAAAATCTATGTGTTAGCAACACAAAGTGAATACTTTTCTTTGGTATTGTCAGTGATCCAGTGGTATTGGTTATGTTTTTTTTTGAATATTTGTAAGTTTAGAAATATGTGTATATATATATATATATATATATATATATATATATAGTTAAGATATGTGCTAAGATTGTTAGTATATTTTATTGAATAATCATGAGTTTTCATATATATGGATTATACTATATCATGAAAGTAAAAGAGAAAAAATTTGAAAGGTGATAGGGCCAACAACGCTTGCTTGCTACGTGAGTTACGGTCTTTCTGTTTTGGACTTATTTTACCTTTAATAACCAACTTTCTTCCACTTTATTTTAAAGCAAATACAAAATTCAAAAACTCTTCAGTGTAATTTCTTAAAACCTACCAAATAGACCAGTTTCTTATATCCATATAAAGACTTAAGCTTCTTGTTTGAGTGTATATTATGTAATGAGCAAGCCCCTCCCATATTTCCCCATGTCTCTCTCACCTCCCCACCATTAGTCTCCTTTAGTCCTGGACAGCTTTACTTTGGCTTTCCTGTCAAGATAATTTTTTTTTGTGGAAAAATGCTATTATCTGTGCCATTTTTTACATGGTATTTTTTTTATTGATTATTTGGAAATTTCACATCACAAACCTGGATCACACTCACTTCCAAGTCCTCCTGGGTCTGTCCCCACCCTTGCACCCCTCCCCCCCAAAAAAAAGAAGGAGAAAAAGAAAAGAAAACCCAGTCCAATTTGTGTTGCCTATATACTCTCTGGAGCGTGGTCAAACTCCCAGTGGTCAGCCCCTTAAAGAAAACTGAGTCCTTCCCACCCGCACCCTGACTAAAAGCCATCAGTTGTGGAGAGCTGTACTTCAGCATCCTTACGACAAATTTTAAGAGTTCTCTTTAATAGCTTTCTGTCTAGGCTGTTCCCTTTTTGTGGGATGGGTGGGTGAGTGGGGTGGGGGTAGGAGTTGTCACATAAGCCTTCTATGTCCCTCTTTCTCAGCTGAGAGCCTGCAGTCATCAATATCATGGCAAAAGTAGTTTCCCTGCCCTGAACGGTCAGTGGGAGCACAGATCATGGACTTTCACATGCTCTCTGGTGCCAGCACATGTCTTGGACCTCAGCCTGGTCTCTAGTGGCAGCACAGACCACAGACATCCACATGGCCTTGAGTGGTAACACTGACCACAGACGTCAACACAGCCCCCCACCGCTGCAGCAGCAGGACCAGATCTGTGTCATTTTCATAGCCAACAATATCTACAAAAGTCCCTAATATCATTCAAAATTCGATCTATGTTTAACTTTCCCTGTTCTTATTTTTCTTTTTATAGAAGTTGTCTGAATCATAGTCCAAACACAGTTCATATGCAGCATGTGAATGCTTTGGCTCCTGGTTCTCTCTTGATCTACATTAGTTCACAACTTTCCCCATCACCCTCACTTAACCAGTTTTTATTAGGAAACTGGGGCATGCTACAGAACTCCCTAAGTCCTGGCTGGACTGATTACACCCTTATAGTTCCTTAATGGGCTCTGATACCCTCTTACTTCCTACAAACCAGCCGAGCTGCAGGGCCTGCTCAGGTTCAGAGTCTCTTTTTTTGAACAGAAAGCCTTCCCAGGTCTGACTATAACATCTGTTGAGCCACCCCCTATTCCAGTGGTTCTCAACCTGTGGGTTGTGACCCCGCTGGGTGTTACATATCAGATATTTGCATTACGATGCACAACAGTAGCAAAACTATATTTATGAAGTAGCAACAAAATAATTTTATGTTTTGGGGGTCACCACAACAAGAGTAACTGTATTAAAGGGTCACAACATTAGTAAGGTTGAGAACCACTGACTTATTCCAAGGCTGGTCTTTGGTCTCTGGGTTCAATTGGTAACAGGCTAATCTGTGTAGTAGAGTTGTGTTTAGTTTTTAAGGAGGAATGGTGAAAACAAGTTTGGGTTACAAAGATTCATCCACCTGCCAGTGCATGTGTGGAGAATGAGCTAATGAAATAAAACCCAGGGGCTTGGGGGAAGTAGTGGCTTGGTCTCAGTCAAAGATGAAGGTTATGACTAAGACAGTGGTAGTTAGGAATGGCACATCAGGGTCCACATTATGTAGACAGTGGGTGGCGGCTACTTCTGTGGTGTCCACACAAACCTGCTTTTTTCCCAGTCTTCTCTGTCCTAATAATGGTGCTCTTTACTGTTTAGGCTCCAAGCTTTTGCTTATTGCCTGTCTATCATGCTTTCATTGAGTTCTGTCAGGTTTGTATCTGAGTACTGTCTGGCAACTGTGTCACCACTAGGACAGATAAAATATGATCACTTCTCAGCTCCTTCCAAGACCTCATTATTCCATTCCTCCAGTTAAAGATTTAAGAAGTCCAGATGAGAGTCGTAGGTTAGTTGATCTGGGCTCAGGATGGTGTATTCGTCATTCCCCTTGATTCTTGGTGAGGACAAATGGCACATCTCCTTTCTCCTTCATCTGTTTCCCTCTAGACCCAAGGCATTCAATTCACTCTACACAATTGTGATCTAGTAACTGCATTTATGTCAATCTCTCCCTTCTCCTTGGCTCTGGCTCATTGCCCTGTTATTTTGTAGTATTCCTCCAATTTGCCCATAAGCATGGCCAGA